>NW_025335269.1:34030650-34250672 GCF_004798865.1 Varanus komodoensis
GTCCAAAACATCTGGAGGGTGCCACATTAGGGGAAGCTGTTCTAGAGAAAGACCTATGTTGTCAGCTAGGACTTGTGAAGCGAGCAGATGTTCTGTTTAGCTGTCACCCTGTACGCTTGTCAGTCTTGTACATCATCAGAGTTCCATTGATGTCCATGATACCAGAAACTGTCTTTAGGATTGCTACCAACTTAACTCAGTAAATGAAAATGCTTTTTCATAATATTACTGCTGACAGTCCATCACAAAGAGAAAAGAAGTGTCTAGTGACAACCTTACAACCTGGGGAACTCTGTGTGATTTAGGGAAGCCCTCAACATGCATACACTTGAAAAATGCGCACAAATACACCTTGATCCATGGAAGTCCAAAAGATAACTCTGAAAAATGGACATTTGCAAAATGGGTGCACTTGTTGATTTTTGTGCAAAAAGAATAAAGCCCTGAGATTGCAATCTGAAATGGGTGCGTCGGAATGAAGTCCAAGGTGGAACTCAGAGAACTTTGTCAAGCTTGCGTGTTGCTGTTCTGCACCTCCCCATCTGTCTCTTCTAACTCTTGACGTCCATGCCAGAAGAAAAGAAAATTACAGCAGGTAGGTGTACATTTAACTCAAGTGTGTGGTGTCTGAACCTCCCAAGAACATGGGCAGATGCACCTTCTCCTGCTCCTCCTGGAACCTGCCTTTAGGCTGCCTGGGAGGATGCCCCACTGAGTCATTTGATGTATAAATGGGCAATAGGACTGCACTTTTAGAAGCAGAAAGGAGGGCCAGGAAAAGTTTGAGTTCCACAACTCAAGAAGATGCCTATGCGGGAAAAGTGTACCTCAAACCATCTTTATCTCTGCTCATGGACACCACTATTTATTTATTTATTCATTGGATTTCTATCCTGTTTTTTTTCTTATAATGAACTTAAAGCAGCTTATGTCATTCTCCTTCTGCTGCTGTCCATCTTGTCCCCACAACAACACCCCTGTGAAGTAGGCTGGGCTGAGAGTTTGTGACTGGCCCAGGCAAGCAGTTGGCTTCATGGCCAAGCAGGGACTAGAACCCCGATCGCCTGAGTCCCAGTCCTGCACTCTCAAGCCTTGCACCACCCTGGCCTTCTTGAGATTATACTGGAAAAGGGGTGATGTCAGAGGCTCACAGTGTAGCAAGCAAGGCTCTCACAGCAGCTCTGCTCCCCAGTCTCAATGGGGCAGTTGGGCCCAATTTGCCTTTCTGACAAGGAGCAAAGCAGCAAGATAGTAAATGCTAGCCAGCATTTTGATCCTATACGTACACTTTGAGAAGTGTCATCCCCATGGGGACTAGAGCTGAGACAGCGCAGTTGCCCAGGGTGTATAGTAGGAGTCTTGCAGCTGAAATTGCACTCCCTGCCATGAACTCACATCCCCTGCACCCTCGCCCCCAGCTCTGCATTATAGAAAAACTGCAGTGACCCTGCCTCGCTTCACACAGATGATGGCGCACCAGCGCAGACGGGCGCAAGCACAGCCGCATTAGGCGAACGATGCACTTGCACCATCCAAGTCACGCCACAGCTGTGAATTCATGCCAGTTCGTGCTCCTCCCCCACAAAACATTGGCGGAGGGGAAGAACCCGTAGCAGTAAAAGAACAGCCATGCTAGATCAGCTTGCAATTTCCTTTTCTTGTCATGGACAGGGTGAAGTTGCAGCTCTGGCACTGGGCAGCGCGTGCACGGAGACCGCTCGCACGAACCCTCGTTTCTGCAAGGCAGCCAACACTGTGCCATCAGAACCAGCTGTCCATGGAAAGCACTTTTCCCCAGCCAAAGAGCCTTAGGAAAATACTAAGGACAATGACGAGACGAGATGAGATGAGCAAATCAAAATATTCTTTTGAACTCATTTCGCCCTGTTCTAATTGTGCTGAGCACTTGAGACAAGCCTGGCCAGATCACGGAGCCGGTGTGCAAGGGCTCTCCATTCCTTTCAATTTTCCAGGCTTTTATTACCCTGCGACTGCAATCCACTTTCCCATCCTGACTAATAGCTTTCCTGTCATCTGCCTCACCGTGTTCCTGATACTTGACCCCACAGGATAATGTAACTCTGAGTGTCACCTTTTATTCTGTGTTTGAGGCTTGAATAACTAACTCCCTGCTGGACTACGATGAAGTGCCACTGTTGTGATAATTCTTTTGGAAAGGGTGTGTTTCTGAGTGGTGTAAGAGACACTGACAAGCAGCAACTTGGGATGCTTGATTCAAAACCATACTATTGTTCTCACAGCCACATGGATGACTTGATCAACACCAAGTACAAGCAATCATTGTGAAGTGGTAGGAGTTTTTCCTTTTTCTCTATGAAGTACGTAAAATGACGCTTTACAAAAAAATAAAAAAATAAAAGTACCCTGAAAACAGCAGTTGCTACCCTGAAATTTTGTTGCCATGGCCATAACTTCTGAATAATAGGATGCAAAATCAAAGTCAGTTGCTCTAAAGTACTAATGATGTTAATGGACCATTGCTGTAAATAAGAAAGGTGAGGCATAAAATTCACCGTCCCATGTGAGTCAATGGGACAGGAGAGTCCAGATTCTAGCACATCATTGGATATTCTTTAGGAAGAAAACAACACTGAATATAGTGAGCAGAACTGGGAACCTGCATTGCACTTTTTGACATGCCAACAAATTGTCAGTCCCGCCACCCCTCTTTTTGTGTTTTTAAGCAAAGAGAGAATAAAAATCTCGGACAGAGATCATACTGACACAAGAACATACCATCGCCTGTCCTTTTGGCAGACCATGGACACAATCTGTTCAAGCACGTGTTGCAACAGCCTTCCTGTGGGAAATGGGAGGCACTCACATGCTCTTTCACTGCTCTCCTTTGCCTGAAGTGAGACATTCCTAATGGCTTGTACCCACTGGCTTTCATACAGATTTGAAAAGACCAAGACGGTACGTCCTGAAAAACGGAGGAATCGAAAATCAGGAATGCCTAAGCAAAAATGGCCACCCACCACCTCCCGAGATACTTTCTGCCCCATTCCAGTTGCTAATTCAGAGGTGAGAAAGTTGCATGTAGTCGAATTTGTGGGAGGTGTGGCCAATCCCATCCCAACTCCTCCATGAATGTCACCTTCCAGTGAAACTGGTTACATAGTAGGAATTCACCTCATCACCTAAGCTGAAGGTTATTCTCCTCACCTTCCATACCATCAGCAGTCACACACAGTGACAAACTATGGCAGGAATGGCATGATCATGTGTGAATTCAGCAAACATGGTGGAGCACGGCGTGTGTGGTTACCCTGGATCCCGCAGAGAATCATCCGTTTCTTGTAAGTTTTCGACCTTGCTCGTGATTATGTGTGAATCCAGGCATAATGTCTTCCTGTGGCTTCTGGGTATTGGCATAGTGGGAAAAATAAATAAATAAATGGGCAGTTGCTTCACTAAGTAGCAGGGGGGAAAAAAAAAACAGAAAAAGGCAGCTGGCTGTGGCCACACCCGGAGGAGTGTGCAAGCCAATGGGAAGCAGGCAGGTGGAACAAGCAGGCATGGTGCACACTGGGATTGATTTTCACTGGGTGGGGAGGCACTGATGGAATATATGCTGCTATTTGAAAGGAAGATGGTGGTGCATGGAAACTGCTCGTGTGAGTGGTTACGTCACAAATGTGTGAATACGAGGCACAAGGTAAGGAAGCTAACTTCATGGTATTGCTTAGTGTGATGCATGAGCAGCCACAATGAGTGACTATTAAGCTTATTTGCCACAGTGACCCAGCAGCTCTGCAAAACATGCCCACTGAGAGCTTCTCACCATAGAATGCTCTCAAAGCACTGTAACATACCGAAGCAACCATGCACTCTGTGAGTCGGGCTCAAGCTATCCTGCCCTCTTGTGAAGAGAGCCCATGACTAGCTGGAAGTCCTTTGCCTTGGAACAAGCCACATCATTTACGCTGCTGACTGACATGTAGTCACTTCTTCTTGAATAAGAAAGAGACATCTTCCACCTGAAAAATAGACAGAATGGTTCAATATGCTTTTAAGATGGATATGTAAGCCAATTATAGTATTAATTGAAGTAACAACAACAACAATAAATCCTTCTCTCCCACTAAGCACAGCCAGAGTGGCTTGCAACATCATCATCATCATCATAGCCAATAGAAGTACAGATGCAAAAGAACAATTTCTAAAAGCAGTAAGAATATAGCACACTCAGCACTCGAACAAAGAAGTTACACTTGAAAAGCCTTTCTTCAGCTCCTGCCAAAATACAGACCTCCACCTTCCCACATATTGAAAGACTGAGTGAAGTCAGCTTCTGGCCAAGCAGGCTGGCTCTGCCTGTGCCACGGACCACGGTCTTTCTGCTGCTATTGACTTCTGTTTTCCTGACGTGTGTGCCTTCACACGGCATGGGAAACACTCACCACACATACACTCACCGTGCTCTTCCACGTGAATGACTCCTCAGAACGTTACCCACAAGTGCAGGCTGCGTCTCACATGCTGCCACGGGAGGGAGGAATCGCCAGCATGAGGAAACTGCTGCAAGATTCTTCTGCCCGCTTTGGGGCAAAGCTCTTCTCTGGAAAGGTTTTGAAGAGGCGGAGATTACTGTAAGGAGGAGGAAGGAAAGGGCAATCCCATTGAGCAAGTTGCCATCTGCTTACACAGGGGCAGGTTTCATCTGTAATGACTAAGTCCTCTGAGGAAGAATTTGCTTGAACTGTATTCATCTCTTTTAATCCATGCTGCATTTCTAGACATTATATCGAACCTTAATGGCGGGCAGATATGCAAAAGCCCAGCACTGAAGCCCTTCGTTCCTAGGAACAACTGGCTGCTACGGGGCAACCGCCGAAGGGGAAGAGCGTCCCCGGGGGCATCCACAGGCATCAAAAACTGTGCTGCAGGCAGGGGAGCCCCGTGCAGCCCTCTGCAAGGGCATGCCTGCCGAATGGGCAGACTGCTGGCATCAGCCACATCCAAGCAGCAGCAGTGCTGTGCTGAGCGAGGCTCTCCCCCCTCCCCCTGCTGCTTTATGGCACTTACAGGTAAATCTTGGAATTGTCCCCTCTCCTCCATGGGGGCAGCCGTTCAGCTCTATGTGCAAACCATACAGGCAGTCAGTGGCTTGCTGCACTCACACCTTGCTGTAATAATAACAGCTTCCTTATTTCAGAGGGATCGGTCTCAACAGAGCTAAAGAAAGAGGAATGGTGATCTTTGCGTCCAATGGCATTTGACCAAAAAGGTTTTCCCTCCTCATCCTTACTTGCTTCCTTTCAGTGTTGTTCTAGCTAGATATATTCTAGGCCCGGCAGCTCAAATTTACAGCTTCCAACAGAGTTTTACTCCAAGGATGCAGGCTAAAGAAAACAAGATCTCATCATTAAACAATCTGCAGAGTTTATAATTTCCATTGGACAACAGCTCTGCTCAATGTCTTTGGAAAACGCAGCTTCTGGTGCCAGTTTTAACAGAACGCCTGTGAATGAAGCCTGGCCTGCCAGGTGGCCAGAATCAAAGTTTGTCCAAATAAAAAGACAGGGCTTGCAATGTGCAGATACCAAGGAAGATTATTTTTCTTTAAGGAAATTTAAAACAGAGAATGTTTAGAAGGAAAGCTGAAGCCCTTTCTAAAGGCTATCCACTTTATGAAGGGTCCATGTGACAGTGTACGCCACACTCCAATAATTTGCATGGCTGACTATTACAACCAAACATTAATTGTGTGTAGAGCAATTAGGGTGCATGCCATTCGACAATTCAATTATCTACCATGAGGGAGACAGAGCAGCGCAGGGACTGTGGGGGGCAGGGTGGGGCTTTAAACCCTTTCTCCCGTGTCGCAATCCCAAAGAGACTTGCCTTCTTGCTAAAATCTTTCCAAGGGAAAGGGAGATCCATTGGCAGAGGGAGATTTTCACTGGAACCAGAGTAATCCCAGACCTGTTCAAGCCCCATCCTGACTTTCTCGCCCACCCCGCCGCTCTCAGTGTGTGTGTCTGTGTGTACATGAGCATATTAATGTCTATTTTTGTGACCCATCCAGCTATTGGGTGGTATCGAAATAAAATAAGCACACATTGCTTTCCTATAATTAGTATTGTGTTTTATTTGGCCATACGAATGGGCTGAACAGGTCCAGATTTGAGTTTCTGGAGCACAGACTGCTTGTCTCAGTGCAGAATCATTCATCAGAACCTCCCAAATCCTCTCGGGCGATATTTATTACTGCTGCTGTACTTCTGCTTGTTCTTTTGTGTCCCAAGGACCTATTGCTAGCACACCAAGAGGCTGGCACTTCTGACTGGAACTGCTTGCTTCTGGAATGGAACAGATCAGCAAAACTCTTTTCAAATCTTCCCCTTCACAGGAAAAAGCACTTGGGCTAGTGTCTTGTTGCTTCAGGATCTGCTGCCTTTCCATTGAGCTAGTGGCTGATGTAAGGGCAGCCCTGGGTTTTGTCCAGTGGCTTCTTCACTGCCTACTTACCCAGTTCTCAGAGCTCCCCCCTTCTAAGCCCACCTCCCTTCCCTTTAAATCCCATGCCTAGTAGCCACAGGTACCCAGGGGAAGAAAGGAAAGCAAAGAGGCTGCTGTCATGAGAAGTGCTGAGATGAAGGCCCATCGTTCTTCGCACAGGATTGACTTTTGGGTGGACATTAATGTTTCCATTGTGGGGGGAGGGGCAGGGAGGGGGTGTCTGCGCTCCTTCTTTACAGTCAGAGCCTCATCACCCACTGAGGGCTTTCTTGCCATGTCTTAGCTTTTGGCATCCACTGGCCATTTTCAGAGGTGCAGCTTGTATTTCCTTACACGCAAGTAAATTTAGACATCCATCCATACGTCCATTGAACTGTATAATGGAATGAAGAGTCTCTGCACACACAAACACAGGAAGCTGCTTTATACTGGGACAAACCATTGGCTCAGGTCACTTGGTACTGTCTATAGCAAGGGCAGGCAACTTGTAGTCCTCCAGATGTTTTGACCTACAACTCCCATGAGCCTCACCATTGGCTATGTAACTGGTACTATGAAAGGAGCTGTAAACCAAAACACCTGGAATTTCCCGACTACAGTGACTGAAAGCGGCTCTCAAAAAGGAGCCTTTTCTGAGACTTACCAAGAGATAGCAGAGGCCTTCTCTCTCTCTCCCCGCCCCCCCACTCACACACACACACTCACGCGCGCGCGTGTGCGCATGTGAAATAAATTTGGTAACCAAAAATGCAATACCAACATCAAGTAAAAATGCAGCAGTATTAAGAACAGCAGAAAACAGATCTAATAACTTTATCACAAAATGCCTTTCAAAATAAGACGTGTTCATTCTCATATGAAAAAGAGAAAAATTATATAGCTGCAGTATCATTATAGAGATGGGGCATGTTTAACAGGTGCACTGTAATGTACTATATAATTTTAAACTCAAATATTCTTGCAAACAGTGTGATTTGTATCTGTTGCATCAAATGAAAAGCAAAGTTGGACTACAATCCTATATAGACTTACCAAGAAGAAAGCAGTATTGAATTTGGCAAGCCTTACTTCATGTTTAAGATGTCACTGCTAATGTCACTTTCTATCATTGCCACATTAAATGCAACCATGGAAAACAAATTCCATTACAAACAACAAGTAGGACCTACAAGAAAATGGCTGAGTGTTTCTGTTCAGGATGTGCCATTCCATTGCCCTTTCCTCCTTCACTGCAAGAGTCAGCTAGCATTTTGTGGTCAGGTTATACGCTTAGATCTCACTAAGATGTTTGTCAGATTCCTTCTTTAGGGTTGGCCTCCTATTTTTTTATTATTTCTCCAGATCTTTAAGTTCCCCCAAACCTGCTGCCTCTCTCTTATACATAAACAATGCAGTTTTGGCCACATCACAGAATGCAGATAGCGATCAATGAATAGAAGATTGCATAAATGCCATAGACTACATACCAGAGAGATGAGTGCTGGCATACATGAGGATCTATCCTATGTCCAAAGGCATCCAGGTTCATCTAGGGCAGGGATTGTGCTAGTAGCCTGCAGGCTGCATCTGACTCCCTCCCTAGTTTCAGCGACACTTATTTCCCCTCTACCAGGTGCCATGCAAATGGGCATGTGAACAAAGGGCCCATCATTGCTGGGCATGGTCACTGATGCCCTTAGTGAAGACTGGTGCTGTTCAGGTGCCCCTGGACCCACCCTTAGCAAGGCCTGCAATGAACTGCAAAAGAAGAGGAAATGCTTCACCGAAATGAAATGAAAAGGCAATGGAAGAGAAAAGAGGATGCCAATTTCCATTATAGTTGCTTATGCTAATGTATATAATTAGAAACACATTTAGAAATCCGTAGTATAATTTACATGGCCATGCTGTATGTCTGACTTTAAGTGTGGAAGACTGTGACCAGGTGACCTGTATATCAGTCTTTGGTCCAGGTGCTGTACAAGGCCAGGTTCATCCTCCTGGTTGTACTGCATCTTTATACTGGGCGTGGACTGAATAGCCCTTCAGTGAGAGGAAGGCTTCAGAAGAGAAGACAGTTGTCTGGCAGAGCTTCAAATAACGGTCTGTCCTCTGTAAAACAGGCCATACAGCCATCTCAGTACAACAGAACAGGGGACAACATTTCTATTTTGCTTCATTACCAGAATATCTGACACAATCTCTGCGTCAAGGAACAGGTTGCTATGCTTCAGTCCACGCAAGGTAAAATATTTTGCATGCTAACCTTTTTTTAATTCGTGGTGGGGGAGAGATGAGTTTGGGACCTGATTGTCAAAGAAAAGGGCAATTTTTGAAAGAGCACCAAGATCGTCCTAATCTCTGGGGTCTTTATTATGTGAAGCACATCCTTTAGAACATGTTCTTACCCACCACCTGTCTGCTGGTGCCCCTGATTGTGACAATAACTGTTCCACTGACATTACTCTAATTAGGACTAAACTTTGCCCAGTGAGATTACCTGTCTCTCTGGTGAGACGGTCTAGGAAAAACATGCTTAAATTGCTGTTATCTCAGCCTGCCCCCATCTGTTTGTTTCCCTCACCATTGTGTCACTGCTGGTACGAGGGTAGGATGCTGGAGCTTACAAATACATGCTCTCTGCCTCTAACCTCTGCTTAATTAGCGTGTGTTGTTTTTTTTTAAAAAAAGAGAGCAAAAAAGATTTCCCAGGGCTTCAGCCAGCCTTGAAGTTGCACATCCCAATCCAGAAGCTCAACCCACTGTTCTCAAATGTGCTGGGACTGGGGCTCGGTAGGAAGCAAACATTCTGACCTTCCTTAAGTTCTCTTGAAGGGATTATAGATAGAATTTATGAAAAAGTAATGCGAATACTTGTAAGATCCTGCATGATAAGAAACATCTTGTTGCTACCAAAATACTCATCATTATTTTGAGTACTGAGTGCATGGATATGTATTCATGAGGAGGAGGGGAGTGAGGGGCATTACCACCCGATTCATCCTTCTGTGCCACCATCAATAACATTCTTCTGGGAGGTGGATCATTGCCATTTTAAATTTCCCATCAGTTTTCTGACAGAACATTAAAAATCCATAAGTTCTTTTGGAATGATACCATGTGGTGCCCTTCCTGGGACTAATGGAATATGGAAATGGCAGCCGCCAGACCGTTGCCACTCAGGACAGAACCACAACCAAGTAAGGTTCTCCCTTGTTCCCCTTTCAGTACCCCCCTCCACACACACACTTGCTAAAATGCCCCCACATTTTCATTTTCTGCTTAGGATTATAGGAATCTGCCTTATACTGGGCCAGATCTTTAGTCCATAACCCAATATTGTTCACATAGCGGCCTGTTTCCCAGGTTCTGGAGCAGCCCTACCAGAAGTATTTCCAGCCCTGCCAGAAGATGTGGAGAACTTAACCAGGGACATACAAAGTGAAACCTAAAACTGAGCAAAGAGGGCCATGATATGAGGAGGGAGATTTCTGTTCAGCTTTATTCCAGTGTGTGATAGGATCCTGGGAAGTGGCATGGAAAGAGTGGTGATTTGCCAGATTGGGGAGGAAACTAAAATATACCATTACAAACTACTTTTAATATGATTTGTGCATACTCATTAGGGGCATGTCCATTGTGGTTCATTGTCTGAGAGGCTGGGGCTCCCACGTAGAACCCCGTGCCCCAGACTGCTGCTGCTCACTCCCCCGCTTAACCTTCATACCTAGTCAAGAACATTCATACTTGACTAGGTATGAAGGTTAATAAGCCAGGGCGACTTATTTTATATTTATATTGTTACTTATTTTATATTGTTATTTTTTGTATTTTAACTTTATGTTGTGAGCCGCCCCGAGGCTTCGGCGAATGGGGTGGCATAGAAATGTTTTAATAAATAAATAAATAAATAAATAAATAAATAAATAAAATACCCTCCAACATTTTTCAGATGAAAACAGGAACTGACCTTATACGTTATTGTAGGCACTGCTGTGTCTTCCATATGATGCATTCTGGACGGACTGCAATTGCCCGTCCTCCAAAGCTAGAAGCGGGTGAGGATTTCATTCCAATTCACGTCCTTCCTGTCTTCATGTCTGGGGTGCAAGTAAGACTGAGATTTAAACCACTCAGGCGAAAGAGAAAGCAAAACCAACATCCCTTTGTCCTACACAGACACACACGGAGACACCAATAATTGTCCGACAGCCTGTTGTGAACGGTTAGGAAACAAACCGCTTGAGCCTGTACAGTAGCAGGCTGTGCACATGACATGGTTTGGGGGATCCTGATACATCTGCATGTGTGATGAGGGTACAAAGAGAGATGGAGAACACGTTCCATACAATGCATTTATAAGGTAAGTGCACGCTTCGGAATCTGTCATGTCATATTGCAATTTATTTCTATGCCACCTCTAGGCCAAAGGCATGCCTCCTAAATTACAATTCCAGGCCTTATGAAGTCTCCCAGGAGGCACAGGTGATGGTAACCTTCAGTTTTCCCCTGAAGAAATGCTTCCCGAGTTGCAGACAAGCTACACATTACACTAACCATGCAACATGAAGCTGAGACTTCTCTCTCTTTCTCAATCTCTCTGAATCGCTCTCTTGTTTAATTCCAACGTAATGGTTACACTCTGAATCAGAGCTGCTCTGGAGTAAAAAGAATGACAATTAGCAATGATGCTACACAATTAGCACAATGTGCAGTTTGATTCACTATAACTATGAAAATATAAATGGCACAACTATCTCACATATAAGCTATCCAAACACAAGTTTCCCTAAGCACTTCCCTCTGCTAGTTATTCCTGCTAAACCAACATGCATTATGGATTACTTATTATATTTTTTCATGCATTTTTAGAAGGTGATGTTTTCCCTCCATGTGTACCCAGGTGGTCATATTTAGAATAAGTGTTGACCTTGAAGGTCTGCCTAGCCTTGTGTGCATGTGTGTGTGTGAGAGAGAGGCCCTAATGTATCAGGTCAGAAGCTAGATATTTCTTGCTGCAGAAGAAGCTATTCACCTTTGTCTTGGACGAAATATAGAACTGTACTTTGGGATATAATGCTATATTATTGGAAGAATTAGGCCATACTTCAGTACGTGAAGCAAATAGGCTAACATTTGTGCTGTTCCATGTGGCCTTATTCATGTTTGGCCATCTGTGAAGATGTCCCCCTCTCCTGTTCCTCAACCTTTAATGTCTTTTCAGGCTGCAGTCTTCTTGCTTGCTTGCCTCTAGTTTCGCCACTGCACAAAAGTCCAACCAATCACCATATATTTTAGTTCATTTTGTGTACCCAAATTGGGCATAGTGAGACACAATCCTTTTTCCCTGATACTAACATGAGAGATCATCAGGCCTCCACTCATGGTGGTGCAGATGTACCGGTTGTCAGTCAAAAACAACTTGTGGAGGTAAGCTGGGTTTGAAGAATGTGAGAAGAGCCATGCTAAATCAAACCAAAGGCCCATCCAATCCAGCATTCTGTTCACACTGCGGCCACTCGGACTGTCAGGATCCAAGGCAGCTTCAGGGCTCCATCTTCTGGCCAAGCACCAGCATAGCAGCCCTGGTAGTTGCAGGATTACCCTTCAGTGGACTACAGCTCCAGGGCCCTCATGAGCACCACCTGGGACCCTGTGGGAAGAGCTATATAAGAACTGGATCTTCCCTCCAGAGGCTGCTTCAGCAACAAAGGTGTCCAGAATTGCTGAAGTGCTCCTTGCTTGTCATGGCCTGAACTCTTGAACCCTGCTCCTGTCCTGGTTTCCTGGCCCCTGCTTTGCTCCTACTCCAGTTCTCAGGTGACCACTCCTGTTTGCATTGCTTCACTATGCTTTTGTCTCTTGGGCTGGACTTACTGTGCTGTTCCACTCCTGGCACGGGCTTTGGACTGTTGGATAAAGATTTGGATTTGTTGGGATTGGACTTTGGACTCTAGCCTAGTTGCCTGGGTCCTGGTGCCCACATCAGCTAGTCAGCCACCCATGCCCTGGATGCTGAGAGATACCGGTGGGAAACCCAGAAGTAGAGAGGGATACCACCACTCCACGCTGCTCTGCTGCAGGGGTAGCAGTATATGTGGGCTTTGGCAGTGGAGGTGGTATGTAGCCATCGGGACTGGTGGCTAATGATAGCTTGAATCTGTCTCATTCTCTTCTAAACCCACCCAAATTGGGAGATCCAGGATCTAGTCCCCACTCAGTCAGGAAACTCGCTTTGGGGCACTCATTGACTCTCAGCCTAACCTTCCTCACAAGGTCCCTGCACCGTTAAATTATACTCGGTGGAGTGGACCAGAAAAGCCTCCTTGGATTCCTTGCAAGAGGAAGAAAGGAAGAGTATAAGTGAAATAATAAATACAAATGAAAAATAAGCAGTCTGGGTGATTTGAATGCCACTGTTTTCCTCACAAGATGGGGTGTAAACCTGAAGAGAAGAAACCCTAGAAAAGGAAGGAAAAAGGGAAGGGAGAGAATCAGGAGTAGATAAGGGTGATCTTGAGGAAGTTGAGAGTTGGGTCCAGTGTTGGTCATCAGCTAAAGGAACGGAAGCTTCTAGTGGAACAAAATTCACCTACCCCTGTACCACAAATGATCCCCCTAAATACATTCCAGAAGGATGGGGAACCACTGGAAACATATCTGAGTCACAGAAGGTGCAGTGAAGGAGAGAGGACATAGAAGTCCCATTGGACCAGCAGATTTCATGGCACACTGATAGATATCTGCAAGTGTTACTTTTGGATTCCACTCTGGCTACACAAGTTCTGTCAAGCCCTTCAGAAACTTCTCAGCAGAAGGTAAAGCTGACCAAGAATGCCCAAAGTTCCAAAGCCATCACCTGGAGTAGGTAAGGTCCTTTTTATGCCTAGGATGAGAGGAGGGAGGCTTTTACATTTCCATTAAAAGCTGGAAAGCTCCAGGGCCGTGGGGTGGCAAATGGCCTCGCACCCCAGAAAGAACAGGACCACATGAGGCCCCACAGAGTCTGGCTCTGCCACATAAACTGCATTCTCCACACACACACACCTTCAGGTCCTTTCCTTCGTAAATGGGATGAGCTTAAGCAGGGACCTGCTCCAGAGATAAATCTCCTCCTATAATGCAATTCTGAATGATAATTCTCCAGGTTGCTTTTTAGCTCTGAGGCCTGCAATTTACAACTAGCATTCTTAGAGAAAGTACTGAAGATATGTCAAGGTATGAACAGCAATGTGTATACTGGCATAAACAGAGAGCTCCCCCAGGGGCTTTAGCTGCATGAATCGGCCCCCTCCAACCAGCCATGCTCAGTGGGGAGACCAAAAGCAGCTCTCCTCTGAGAAGGCATGTGCTTAGCAAACAACGCCATCCCCTGTGATACATGTGTCTCCAAATGCTCATTGAGAGTCATACGCTGGATCTCATCTGGTGTACCAAATATATTGCCAAAGCTTCTGTCTTACAATTGAGTGCAAGGGACTGAAAAAACAGTCTCGGCTCTCATCCTGTTTTCACTTCTTAACATCCGCTTCAAATCACCAAAGGCTGAAGGCAGCTTTATATTTTACACTGCTGGAATGGAAAAGATGCACCCAGGAGACAATCCTGTTTAAGTCTATCTCCATAGACCCTATAAGCATGTGGATGTCAAAACACACACACACACACACACACACACACACACACAGAGAGCAAGGCTGGAGTTCTTCAAAAGTGGCATTTTAGAACCTGAGCATGTCTGTGAGAACGGGCCACCAAAGCCTCCTGTGAAAAGTGCACCCTGTTGACCAAGTTCCCATACGGCGTGGCAAAAGCAAAAGCATTCTCAACACATCCACATGATCACTCGTGCCAGCTTCTCCTTCCCTGGTACCCTACAGATCTTCTGGGCTTCCACTGTCACCAGCACCCAATGACCATGGGGCCACTTTTGCACTGGACTATCAAGGACAATCAAGTAACCTCACTCTGAATCACTCTGATTCTATGCATTTCATCAATCAGAGGAAATGGGTCTACAAGCGCAGGAGCTTATGTGCCTGTCTAGAGATATCAAAGGTGGTGCAAATGTGCCAAGTGGGATAATATGCTATGGGACAGATTTAGGGATAAGTGCCATCCAAGCTATTATCTCCATATAACTGAACAATGGCTATAAAGGCTATGACCTGCAACTAAAATGTCGCAGTGATCCATTTCAGTGTTCCGGCTGGCCAGCCAGCCATGTTTCCTTCCAAGAT
Organism: Varanus komodoensis; assembly: GCF_004798865.1. Taxonomy (NCBI): domain Eukaryota; kingdom Metazoa; phylum Chordata; class Lepidosauria; order Squamata; family Varanidae; genus Varanus; species Varanus komodoensis. The sequence continues at coordinate 34,045,356 of NW_025335269.1, forward strand.
ACTCCATTCCATTTGCCTCCTGTCCATACCCTACTGGCAACTCAAAGCATTCCTGGCTGCTGACCATGCTCACCTCTCACTGGTCTGTTTGCAGAGGGGGCACTTGGCTCCTTACGTTTTTCCCTAAAGGGTTTTGCAGTCCGAAAACTCTGGGGCTTCAAATGCCTGACCATCAGCCATAGAGGGAATTACGATTAAAAAAGAAATAGACCCCTGGCCAGCATTATGCTGCTTATCTCTTAAGAGGCATGGTCATGGCTTACTTCCAGAGCACCTGATTAGCATGTGGAGTGAGCGGGGGCGGGGGGGCAAATTCATTCCTGGCATCCTCAGGTAGGATGAGGAAAGGTTCCTGCTTGAAACCCTGCGCAGCCTGTGCTGGTCAGTACGGAAAATGCTGGGCTAACAGACCAATGGCCTGACCTGTAAGAAGGCTTCCGGTGTTCTGGCAGAGAAGGAAGATTAGCACTGAAGCTGAAACTCTGGCCCAACTTCATTAGCAGCCAGGAGCTCCTAGCAACCAACAGTGCTCTTACTGAAACTGGTGAATTGCTGCCCATTTGATTGTGCACACAAATCTCCACTTGAGATCATCCTCCAAAGTCAGAAAGCTCTCTGTGGCAAAAGGGAAAAAAAGGCGTGGGTGCCTGTACTGCAGTGATATTTCGGGAGTTTACGGTGCCTGGACTTTGTCGTGTGCCCGACTATTGTCGTTCCACTTCCCCCCCATCCCCTCACACAAATTCAGCATTACTAGTTAGATGCTGGCTGGAGTGCACATATCTTCAAGCACCATGTTGTGAAGAAATCAAATTGGAATATTAAAGATTTAAAAAGTAGGTCAGATGTAATAAATGCATTTTAAGTAATCCAGACTTTAAAATTAAATCCTGATATAAAATTGATGAATTTTCTGCTCTGTGCCAGTAACCACGGATTCACCCTGATGCTTTTATTATGTAAAAATTCTTGTTCACACAGAAAAGGGCTTATGGTCATTTACATAAAAAAGAACATGAGAGGATCAGCAAAATTAAACCAACTCCTAAATATTAATGGTGCAAAAAGCATCAAGGAAGCAGGCCAAGATTCATCAGGCGCAACAAACATTTACCTGAGAGGTGCACAGACAAGCTCTGACTCCTCCTTGGATTGTGAGACTACCCAGCCAAGACTTGTCGACAGTCGCCCACATTGTCTTATTGCCACAACCTGATTGCCTTCCTGGCCATCCACAGTGTCAGTGGCCCATGCAAGGGACTGCCAAGCACACACGGAGAAAAGAGGCGAGAAGACCTTGTAGTGACATGATCACTTTGAGGTCTGAGCCACGGCTCAAGACCAGATTGGTTTGGGAGGTCAGCAGTTTGGCGTTTCTGAAGGCCCTCTCTCTCCTGGGATTCACAATCATCACTAATTGTCACAGCAGTACAAGGAATAATGCAAAGAACCCTGGACTGATGGAATCCACACACGTCACCCATCCTCTGTTCAATGGGTCTTTTGATCTTTCCCTTTCTTACAGCATACATGGCTAGAAATTTGTTGTCTGAGCCGAACAGCCAGCTGGATGCTTTGCAGCCTGGCATAACCCTTCTCAGGTACCCAAGAAGAAGGGCTGTCCTGAGAGCCCTGTGGTGCAATTTGGGAAGCTGAGTGTGAAGAAACTCAAGGAGCCGAGCATGGTTTTCATGCGGTTGTCTGTATGGTTGTTCTTGCTCTTGTTCATGTTGCTTTCCAGCCCAAAAAGCGGTCCCAAAGCAACCTGTGTTCACAGATATGGAAGGCTGTAACTAGTACAACAGAAAATCATTATAAACTGTAGCAGTGAAAAACAAACACCATAAAATAGAATTTATTTATTTACATATATTGATAGGCCACCGATCAGTGCCGAGGCCTTCCTAGGTGGCTGAAATATAATCTGAAATTGATGCACTACAGAAAGTGTTCATCCACAGCACGAGACATTCTTCCTGGTTGTTCTTGTGCCAGCAGCTGCCACCGTCTTCTGGCAGCCGAGAACTGGCCATTGCGACTTGCTGCTCTGCCCAGGGTGTGATGCAGGCCTGAGGTCAGTCAGGAGGTAAAGGTGAGATGTCCTTGTGCATGCGGTGCGGGAGGCCAGCAACACGAAGCTAGAGCAAAGCACGCCGAAGCGTCGACTTCAGAAGGCGAGGTGTCATGCTGAGCTCAGAGACCACAGCTGCCATTCAAGGAGTCATTAGCACCGAAGAAGAGGTGGGGGAACATGTTGCGTTGTCATCACACTGTAAGGCTGGCTGCAGTCCAAATTAGCTTCCTTAGAGAGTGTGAATCAAAATGACATGCAATCTGAATGTTAATGAAAAGTTTTCTCTTGCTTAAGGCTTCTGCAACTCCCATGCAGAAAATTGTCATCTGGAAGACATTATCTCTCTTTTCCCGGATTATGAATACTGAAATTTATGCAAAATATTGTATGTGGGGAGGGTTGCTTTTAAAAACTCCTGGCCTGCTCAATACAGTGCTTCAGCATTCCTAAGTCAATTTAGGCCTGCCTCAGTTGAGACATGCTGGCAGAAAGTTGTTTACCTATTTCACTGAACTGTGTGTGTGTGCATGCACCAGTGAGCAATATACACTCTTTTTCTATGTATGAGAGAGAGAGAGAGAGAGAGAGAGAGAGAGAGAGAGAGAGAGAGAGACCTATTTCTCTGTATGATATCTGTAGCCATCACTCTGGATGGAAGATCACCTGGAAAGCAATGTAGAAAAAAAAGACACATTATCTTTGCCAAAAAGTTCAGTTCAATTCAATCCATTTTTGCATACCAATTTAAAATTATAATTCATGAAGTGACCTTAGATAATTTTAATGATGATTTTTCAGAACATAACTCAAGTTGATTTTGGAACTGGCAGGGGGGTTATTGATTTGCCAAAAAAAGAAAGACACACACACACACACACACACACACACCCATGGTCTATAAAAGATTTAAGATAGCTAACAGTCAAAAAGAGCACAGTACACAAAATTAAAAAGAACTCACTTATTAATAAAACCACAAAACTAATGTTATGTGACCGACAACAGAATCAAAGGTGTCCAAAGCCCGCCAGTGGTATCTGGCTGGGGGAAGGTGAGCATGCTGTCTTTCAAGGCAGGCTCCCTCTGCAATAGCAATTGGTTCGGACAGCTCCATCCCTTGGGGAATATATGGCAGGCCCATGCTGCGGCCTACATCACTGTAGCCAAGAGCTGGGAAGCAGGTTGCCCAGCTCTGTGAAGCACACTAGCATGAGTGGCTACTGTAGCCCGCTCTCTAATGAAAGTAGGCCTGAGGTTCAAGAACTTCAAGGTAGCAGAGGCATCATTCCTTTGGGGTTATTCAATACGCAGGCACACCATGGTGCCAAAGGCACCTCAAGCAGGCCTCAAGCAGGCCTCCTCCTCAAGCTCCCCAGCAGGCCTCCGTCTGCTACCAAACACAGATGGGCTGAATAAAACATTACAGCCCTACAGCGCCTCTGTTTCTGGTCATATCGAAATGTCACTCGTGTGTGGCTCTAGCCACAAGCTAGTGGAAGTTGGAAAGGAGAAGCAGAAACAAGAGAAAGAGAACGGCCTAGAGAATCTAGACGAACAGTCATGGGCCAGCACCAACTGCTAAGAAAGTAGTTTCTGCAATTACAGCTGACTTCACACTTGTGGAAGAATGTCGAGCAGGAATACTGAGAAGCCTTTTGAAATCAATTTGGCCACTATCAACTGGCAAAAAGGAGAATTAGTAACATGTAAGGGCCCCAAAGCAGCTAATAATGCTTCGAGGCTTCGGCGAATGGGGCGGCATAGAAGTTTACTAAATAAATAAATAATGTTAATGCCCCTCCTCAGGCCCACTTTTCTTCTCCCATTCATCATTGAATGAGGCATTTATTTTTCCAGACTGGAATCAGTTGGAAGAGATTAGAACATAGCATTAAGGGCTTATTCATGCAAATGCAGATGTTTTAACTTAAAATGTAGTCAAGCAACTGGGCAAAGTAACCTTTTTCAAGGAGTCTGACAGATGCTGATCTAGAAGGATGCTTCTTTGACACTCACACACATTTACCCTCAGACCAAAATGCTCCCAAAAAACCAAAAGATGCTTGCTATCCCTGGGTAAAATGAAAGCCTCTGTCTTGATTGCGTGGCTATAGAGACATTAGATGTAAAATATACCAGGCTTCAGACTGATGAAAGGTGCATAGCTTGAGAAACAGTGCAGACTTGACAGAACCGGGAGTGTGAGAGAAGTATTGTCCAAGGCATGTCTGCATTTCACAATGCTAGAAGAGCTCAGACCTAGATATACTATAAAATAACTCGCTCAGTTTTGGAGGGCCCCCACTAGATCAGAAAATCAGAATCAGAATGATCTGATGATCCCAGTGCAAAGGAACACATTCAGAGGGTCGTGTTTCACCATGATTCTTTCAGTCATTATAGTACAATGCTCTAGCAAGGTACCCCGGGAGCACAGCTTGTGCAATGCTCATTGTTTGGTGACATCAGGGTTAAATTCGGAACTGGTGTGGTAAGAGCTCATGAGTTTGCTTCAAATGTAGAATCAGTCTGTTACTTGTCAGATCTGGATGTGGCAACCACCTGCAAAGTATCACAATTGGCTCTAAGAACAAGGAGCCCAGGCTAGTTCGCCTTTGCATGCAGATCGGAAGGTACCTCAAGCAGAAGAATGCCTGGAGCCATCTTTGCCCATTTGCAGCTGATTTTTGTTTTGCTCTACTCTAAGAAACAAGCTATCTTGCACCAACTTTTTTGGTTAAAAAAGCAAATACAACCAATAAATGACTTCCTTCAAGAATACTGTATCCTTATATTCTTCTCACTATACACTGTCATTTTGACTTGTTCTTTTCATGGCTGAAACTAAGGCATTTAATACTATTTACTGAATTTATTTTATTTTACTTATATCCTTCCTTGGGATGTCAGAAAAATTCACAACAGACTGAAATGAGTGTGAATGTTGTTGTTGTTGTTGTTATTATAACATTTCTATGCCACCCCTTGCCGAAGCCTCGGGGCGGCTTACAACACAATAAAATACATTGAAATACAATATCTGACCTACAGATTTCAGAGCAGACACACTTTTCGTGAATCATGTGGATTCTATGAATTTTCAGAGAGTTTTCCAACTATTATCCAGATTTTCATGCAGCAAAAAAAGAAAAAAGAAGAACATTTCCCCCATATTTTAGTGAGTGAATATATGCATTTTGGGAGGATTTGTGTACTCTGGAGGAAGCATTTTCAGAAGTGTGAATTTGCACAAATGCATACAAATATATATGTACAAAATCCAATTCAATCAAAAGGCAGGTGGTAGCACAACAGATATCTGGCAATCCACAAAACAAAGATTTTACAATATCTGTAGATCTCTAATTCTGTCTTTCCATCAATAAATGGTGCTCATGCATTGCCAAAAGTGACTCATGGTCAAGCCAGTAGGACCACCAAGTCATAGCTAATGTAAGGCAATTCCTTTGGGCCTAACTAGGATGAAATGTGCAAATTGGGACTATTTGTCCCAGGAGCTGCACCTAAGGAATTTGCTCTCATGGGAGACACACAGGAGTCCGGATCTTTCCCAAGAACAGCAAGACCTTTTTGTTTAGAAATGGTTTTGGAGGCTGGGAAGGCCTCATTTTATCGTGACTCTCTTGGCACAGATTAAAAGGCAGTTCCCCTGGTTTGAGCATGAAGGAGAAGCAGGGGCAGACAGCTAACTGAATTTGAAGGGATGCCCTATTGCTTTAAAACATCTTATTATAAGTGCAAGGAAGGGAGGGAGGAGAGTAAATCAAAATATCCCCCCTGTGTGTATTCATCTATTTGACTACAGTCCAAGACAGACTTAAATGTTCTAAAATGTACTTAATTCTTTATTGGTTTATGGCCAGTGAGGATAAACAATAAATGAGACAGTGGGTAGAACAGAAAACAAAACATTTGCTACCCTTCAGATCCACTGAAAAAGCATGTGGTATGGCATCTATTTCATGTATTTTTACTCCATTCTTCCTTGGAAGAAGTTGGAGTGCGTTACGTGTGGTTCCTAGGCAGAGTTGTGAAGGAACAATATATAGGATTGATTCAGCTTGCTTGCTTATTTATTTATTTATTGGATTTCTAACCCACCCTATTAGCTTCATGGCTCCCTGGGCATCAGTAGCAGACATAATATGCCTTCAGACCACTCTCTTGGCAACCTAGTCTATTATAGACATACCACTGTTGCAAAAAGCTTTCATGATTCCTTTCAAACAATGCTCACAATCTGGTGCCATCAGAATGCTACGGACTTCCACATCTCACCACCCTCACCTGCATGGCCAATGGAGATAAAAGCTAAGGGCTGCAGTCCAAAATATCTGGAGATCCCCAGGGTTGGAAAAGGCATTAATAATGTATTTTTGTTACCCACTTATCTCAGTGCCTACCACAGAAATCTTTTTTTCACAGCCTGTTGAGATGGGAATGAGTATGAGCAAAGGGGGTTAAACAAAGCTTAGAACAACCTTGTGTCATGGGTAAATACGACCACTTAATCAGAGGAATGAGCAAAAGTTGAAGGTCAGTTTACACTCTAAAGTTAAGATTTACTGGCCCATAATTGCCTGTTGATGTCACAGTTCAGAATGCTTCCTGAGTGTGTGTGACTTTGTGTGCACATGTGTGTGAGAGAGAATATAATACAGGTAAATGTTTCTCTTAGTTGGATCCAAGTTACGAACTTATCCTTGTTTTTGCTGGTCTTTTATTTTATTTTAATGTTTTCATTTATTTATGTTTAACTGGATTCAGTTTTCCCATCTTGTTTTTCCTCTGCTTGATTACAGTTACACCAAAGAGAACAGACTTTAGGCAAAAGGGCCCTTTGGTTTAATGGCAGACATATAAGCATTGCTTTATGTCAATATGAGACTATTGATCTAAATTCCTTCTCCTATGTGCCTCAGTTAGTTTAAGTGAAGCTGCACCAGGACTAGGTTGAGCTGTTTCTAAGCAATAAAGCAAACATGTCATGAAATCTACTGACTATAGATTATCTTTCTCCTTTAATGACATAGATTTAGAGGAATTTCATTTCAAAACAAACACATACTCCCTTTTAAAAAATAGTGCTTGGTTCATGCTTGTCTAGTTCAAAAGGTAATGCTCCCCAAATTCTAGGAACTTGCTCCATTTAGTTTCTAAGAAAGCTAGCCAATATCTTGTTAATTTCCCTGGTATTTGATGCCTGTGGTGAATCACCATTCCCTGCAAACGTAGCAATGCAACAATTTTGTGAGGGGTTTCTAGGAACTGGGGTGGCTTTGTACTGCTCACAACTTTGGGAGTATTTCTTCATGTATCCGGTGGCTAGGAATGTATGGAAAAAATGTTTTATCAAGATTTACCTGGCTCACATCTTTCACACTGAACACAAACAATCCAAGTCTATACATTTCTGACACTGAGCTTGCAAAGTGATTCACAGGCAGAAATACACCCCAAATATCAGTTTATTTGAAAAACATGCACGGAAAATGCTTATCTTTAAAAAATGAAGACAATTGCTCTTTGCTCAGTGGGAGAAGAGTGTGTAGAATTCAAACATGGATACAGTTGATGGATGCAGTTGGGAAAATATGCATGAAAAGTTGTGTGGATTTCATGGAAAAACAAAACAAAAATCAAAGCTCACAATCCGAGGCAGACTCCTGCCAGAACAAACTTCAAGAAGGAATTTGAAGCTACTCCAGTGCTTTGATTTGCACATCCCTACCAGTAGCTCAGCTTACTATATGAACATGGAAAAGCACATACTTAAGGTGATACACCAGCTTGCCCTGGCCTAGTATCTTCTAGAAGTATGGACTGGACTGTGGCTGGCTGAGGATGCTGGAGTAGCAGCCCAAGAGGAACCAGCTTGGGAAGGTTGTGTTACACCTTTGTTCCTTTGTCTTACCCATGCAGGAAGGCAGGCTGGCTGCTGGAAAGACAGGCAGCCAATATACCATTTGCATGCTATATTGTATTCCCAAAGCAGTTTCAAAGCACAGCAAGAGAAGATGCCCATCCCGCTTTCCCCATAATGTCCTCTGCCTCGCCAGAACCCTTCTTCTGGCACGGGGATCTTGTGCCACACCACATCTGTGTCAATGTGGGGGTGGGGGAGGGTGATGTGCTGTGTTGAAAAGGGGAGGGATGCTTTTGTAAAACTTTCCCTTCCTGCACAATAAGCTGCTCCATGGCTCCCTCCTTGGTGACTTGGCACTCGCACTCCCAGCTGAGGGCAGCTAATGTGACCCAGAGGTGGTTTGGATTCTGATCCAGGACCCAGTGCTTAAGGAGGGGGACTGCAGTGTCCCCATCTTCAAACTTGCCCCCTGCCGAAAACTCTCTGCTCATGCCTATGAACAAAAGCCTTTGCCCCTGCAGTCCTTTGGCCAGCTGCTCTTTGCCGCAACAATGCCATTTCCTGCAACGGTACCCACAGAGAAAATAGGGGTGCTTTTCAATGGGAGAACACAGTGAGGCTGCCTCCCTGGGCAACGTTGTTCCCGTGCCGATGCTCCACAGCACTCGGGATACATGGTTTTGTCAACGCCTTTCTGCCTGCTTCATGGACTGTCAAGAGTCTTTGCTTGCATCACCCACCCAGAAACAGGATCAACTCATTTCAGGGACGTCCAAGAATTTTGCTTCACTCGCACAAGTGTACATGAGCAAGAAGTGCAAGGGCACTTGTGCTGAGGTGCACTTCTGTTGATGCACATCAATGTAAGTGTTTATGTGTCCCCAAAAGGGCTTCTTAAAACCCTTTGGGGATAAAACGCTTGAGGGTTTCTTAAAACCCTTTTGATCCATGCGGCTCAGAAATAGCCACTCCATCGTGGAACTGCAGGTTTGTTGCACAGAAATCTGAGCTCATTCAAATCCACATATTCAACTTGACATGCAGAAATCCATACTCTGATTTCCTGAATGAGTTCTTTTCCCATGAAAGAGGCTTCCATGTGTCTGTCTCATTCTCAGGGCATTTGGAATCTCATGTGAATCTCTTCTCAAGCGGCTGTTGGACTTGCCCTTTTGTAGTCATGGGTGCTGTGTGCGTGTGTGTTCTTTTTATTACATATTTCCCCAGAGTTCCTCCAGCTAGTCTCACTACATGATCTGAAAAAGCCCTGTGTGATGAGTGTGTCATGGCCACAAGGACTCAAGTAAGTTCAACAAGCTGATACTCGATCTACAAGAACTTCACATACATTTGTTCCTTTGACAGTATTTATTTTATGGAATTATTTCCTTTTCCCATACAACCTCTGCCTGCTTGCCTGCCTGCCTGCCTTTTTAGAACAAGAGAGAAGCAGGTATGACTTGGAACGTCCACAATTTTCTGCAGGAGCAGGAATATAAAATTGGATTGCTCCAAATCTTAAATAAATGAGTTGTCATTTTGTTCATATAAAATGAAATAAGGAATAAAAGAGAAAGAAGGAATATTCTAACATTCAGCCACTATACACAGCAGAATAGAATCCAGCAGCGTCCCATTCTTCTTGATGGGAGCCATGTTTATTCAAAGGAGCTTCTTGCTCCACATGACATTCTCTGGATTATTACACAAATATTTTATGCTCTGGTCATTTTACAAGTGCATTAGCTCTTAGGAAGTATAGTAGTTGTATTAGTGTTCCATGAGACTGTTATAAAGAAAGCCACCCGGGAGGTTTAAATTTCATATTTTCAGCTGCTCTAATTATTCTCCAAGGGATTAATTAGGGGAACTTTTTCTAGCTTTTCAACAAGTTTATGCTCACATTCAGGACTGATTTAAGAATCAATTGGAACTGTAATCACACACTCCACCACCCACAACAAAAATCCCCTCTCTCATTTCTTTAAAGTATAAACTGCTGATAAGGTAGTACAGGTGTCACAGTTAAATGAAACCAATGTATTGACACAGTTTTTTAAAAAAATGAAAAGAGAGGTTCTCTCTCTTCCATTTGTTTTATGTTCTCAGGGAAGGCTGGCAGGAATAATTATAGGTAAAAATTCAGTGAATAAGATTAACATGATAGAGGTCAAAACTATTTGTGAAGTGTTTCATTTAAGCACATCAGGTTAACTCAATGTGCCATGCTAGAGCACACTTTCCTGAAGGGATTTTAAAAAGCACCTTAATTTCTCCATTTATTTAATCATACCAAAGACCTAACCTTTATTACAAGCATATGAGCAAATGAAAACTTGGCAGGCACTTGAAAATGAAATAGCCATGGGGGGAGGTGCATGCTTAACCCCATTCCCACCACTTGTTTCCTGCTCCAAATCCTCCCCCTTTGCTTTCACCCACCCTCCAGAATTCAAGCACAGGCTTGCCTTTGCAAACACTTTGGAGAGCCAGCAGAGAGAAGAGCAGCTCTGGGAAAAGGTTTGGATCTAGGATTCAGGAAATCTGTGTTCCAGAAAGCCAGTGTGGCACAGTGGTTAAAAGTACGGGGCTGGGACTCAGGAGATCTGGGTTCTAGTCTCTGCTCAGCCATGGTGCCAACTGGTGATATTATTATTAATTACAATTTATACCAACGGCAGCCAAAGCTCTCCAGATGCTCTGACCTACCATACAAGGTTGTTGTTGTGAGCAGAATGATCTGCTTTGAGTTCTTTAAAAAGGAAGATGGGGTATAAATTTAATAAATAAATAGATAAATCACATGGGTATGAAGCGCATTGGTCTGGTCACTGACTCTTATACTAACGAACTTCACAAGGTTGCTGAGAAGATAAAAAGGAGAGGAGGAAGAAAACCGTGTAAGCCCCCTTGGGCTCCTTGCACAAGGAAGAAGGTGGGATATGTGTGTGTGTAAGAATAATAAATATAATGTTTATTGTAGATAAAAAATGTAATAATCATTGTTTATAAAAGAACTGGGTGCAGAAAAGTTAGGCACTTTCTTACTTTGTGTCTCTAAATCACATCCTCTTCAAACAGACATCAAGGTTTATGGTGTGCAATGTTTACTGTAGTCCTGAGTACTTAATTCTGAAAATGGCAAGCTTCATCTCAGTTCACACTATACACACATCTACAAACACACAGAGAGCGAGTCAGAGTTGTTCTGAAATGGACCATCATATGGATGAAGGTAAAGAAGTTGGTCATTGTTCTAAGGTGGAGTGCTAAGAGCCAGGTATTTTGAACAGTAAACCAATCCCTCCAAAACCATCAGGATTTGGCCATGGCTATAAGGTGATTCAGGAGCCATGGGTTGAAGTCAGTCATCAGGACCAAAGAACATATTAAGAGGTCAGGATGAGAAGCAAGGCAGAAGCCAAGACTGAAGGTCAACAAAGGCGATGGGGGGCAGACACCAGAGCTTGCTTTTCAAGCAAAGCTTAACTGGAAGTCATCTTCTTATAGTTCTTCTGGTTCAATGGATCTTCTGGATAGGCAGGTTCAGTCCAGGCCAGAGCCTACAGATACTAAGCTGCAGCTGGGTGGCTCACCACCCAGAGAAGCTGTCCATAAGACTGAAGATTCTGACCATATGGGCCACAGAGTCACTTTGAAATTCCCCTATGGTTTACCATGAGTTATCAGTGGAAAAAGTTTTATGGAAAAGAGAATTCTAAAATCCTTTTGGTGCTTCAAAGTTGTTGTGGTTCTTAGCATTGTGATGGCAGTTTTTCCAACTGCCACCTTCCTGCAAAGTGCTCCTCATTTGCATCCGTTATCACCAAATCATTTCTCTCTCCTGATCTGTACCAATATAAAGCCAGCACTAGAAATGTCTCTAAGCTTCAGCATTCCTTAGCCCAAAATACAGACCTTAGCAAGCTGAAATGCTTATCTCAAATGTGAGCACTGTATATTTATTTATATCCTGCTTTTTAAGCCCATTCTCCAAAGTGTCTTAAAACAAAACGATAGCAATTAAACACAGTAATATAGATATAGCAAATAAATGTAAGGTATAGTCTAAAATCAGCAGAAACTAATTCAAATAATACTTTTTTAAGGCAGCAAACACCAACTCCACATTCTTCCAGAATGAAAAGATTTTCAACACTTGTCTGAAATCGGGAAGAGAAGTAATTTTCTGGGGACAGAATTTCAAAGCTATTTTCACCACCAGGAAGGAGCTGTCTGGAGTAGGGTTGGGAAAAACCCTTCCAGAATCCACCCCTCCAGAATCCATGGACTTCCTCTCATGCTCAGCCTGGTCCTTCCAAGTGAGCCGAGTCCAGAGGGAGCCTGCAAGCACTTGCAGACCCTCAGCTGTGCAAGGGGTAATCTCCCCCAGCTGCCATTCCCAGCAGCCAAACTTCTTCACTGTTCGCTGCTGCTGAGAGTGACAAGCATGGGAAAGGGTTGCAGCAAGTGGAGGCACTGGCTGTCATTCCTGTTGGTAAAGCTTCCCCACTCACTTCTGCTGTCACCGAAAAGGAGGGCAGTGAGTGAGCACCTTCCACCATGACCAAACTTCTTTCCTGCTCGTGCTTCCCTGCAGTGCTCACAGACACAGTGAGCTAGTCCACCAGCCACCATTCCTAGCAGCCAGCCTGCTTCCCACTCACGGCTGCTGGCAGCACCGGTGGGCGCGGAAGAATGGCGCTGCCTGCGCAGCACATGGCGTTCCGTTCCTGGCAAGCACCCTGCAAGGGGACCCGCAGCCTGGGAAGCAGAAACCAAGGAATCCAGTGGTTTTTTTTCACCCCAGACAGATTTCTCACACATCTCTAGTCTGGAGTATCTGCCAATCCAATCTGTACTACTGACGGGTCTCAGAATAGGACCGATGAACCCAGTCTAAAGGCGCAGGTAAGTTCCTACTTGTGAAACTGGTTCTTACAAAAATCTGACCTGAGAGCATCTTATTTTTAAGGAAAAGGTGTCATTGCAAACTTAGAATCATAGAAGAGTAGAGTTGGAAGGGGCCATGATGGCTATCGAGTCCAACCCCCTGCTGTTGCAAGACACCAAGATACACCATCCCACCCAGATGGCCGTCCAGTTTCTTTCTGAATGTCTCTACTGTGGGAGAGCCCACCACCTCTCTAGGCAGCTGGTTCTATTGTCATATTGCTCTGACGGTGAGGAAGCTCTTTCTGATGTCCAGCCTGAATCTCGGTTGTCACAACTTGAGTTGAATATTCTGTGGCCTACATTCTTCTTATAGGTTGAACCTGGAAACAAACTAGCAACCCATGAGTGGTGTGAAATTGGGCTAGCATGTTTGGACACCCGTCACCGGTCCTTTCTGCAGAACATTCATTGGATAGAAGCCTATGAATACAGTGAGCTTATGCATAGAGGATGGGAACTAAAGTAGTGCATTTAGCATCATGGGAAATGGATGGCTTCTGGTTTAGAGCACATTTATACTTCCCATTGATTCATATATAGCCAAAATTGAAGCCACACATAAAGAAAGGAGAAGAAAGCATCTTTCGCCCTATTTTCTGTCTTTCTTGTTTTGGATTTAGGGAGAAATCGAGAAGCTAGTTTATTAACATGTGAATAATCCAAAACCATAAAGGAAAGTTTGTTCTTAAAAGTGAATATTAAAATTGTGAAGTAAAGTTAGCTTGACTGTATACTTTTAACATTTGCAATAAAATACTATCATAAAAAGGATGAAAGCCTCGCATCTGCTAAGTGGAGAAATGATTTGTGTACCATTTTATTGTAGAGTGTCTAGTTTAAAGTGTGTTCTGAAAGATCAAAGTACTTGAGTGGCAAATAAATGTTATACTCCCCTTAATCACTTGGATCTGTGCATGTGTGTTTGTGTGTGTGTATCTGACCTGTTTTCTCTTGCAGTAAATTGTCTTTTGTAATAAAAGAAGGACATAAGAACACATTTGACATGCATTGAATTAAAGTTGGATGGACACATACAGGGATGATGAACGCAGTCGAAAAAGCACTTCTGTCAAAAGTTGCACTTTCTTTGGATCTGGAGCATGCTTTGATGCACATTTCAGTACTGAGAACAAAGTGTTTGGCTGTTTATTGTAACATTCTTTTTGGATTTTGTGATTCATTGACTGAGTTCAGGCAGCACAATAACCCACCTTCAAGAGTTAAGCATGGGTTGATTGTGGATCATTTCTGCACCACTGGTTGTATCTGAAATGTGAGTTACCATGTTATGTGCACTGCAAAGCATGGTTTATTAACTGTGATCAGTCCATGAAGAGATCCCACAGTAGCCTTCCAGAATTTTATTAATTAATTTATTTGGATGAGGAGGTGCAGGGCGTGCTTATCAGATTTGCAGATGACGCAAAAGACAGATACAAAATTTAAAGTGATCTTGACAAATTGGAGTGCAAGGCTGCGAGTAAGAGGATTAAATTAATAGAGACAAATGCCGAGTTCTGCATCTAAGAAAAAGAAAACAAATGCAAGGTGGATGGGACTTAGCCCAATCATCCTACAAGTGAGGAGGGTCTTGGAATTGTTATAGGTCACGAGCAGAATATGTGATGTGGCTGAAGGAAAGGCAGATGCCATTTTGGGCTGCATTAATAGAAGTATCTCTTTCAAGTCATGTGAAGTAGTAGTTCTGCCTCACTAGTTAAGGCCTTGTCTTGAATACTCATCCTGTTCTGGGCCGCACAGTTGAAGAAAAATGCAGACAAACTGGAAAAGGTTTGGAGGAGGGAAGAAATGACAGCTGTCTCCGAGTACTTGAAAGGGTGTCATACAGAGAAGGACAGGATCTCTTCTCGATCATCACACAGAATACGAGGCTCGAGTTACAAGAAGTCAGATTTCAGCGGAACCGACAGCAAACACTTCCCAACTGTTAGTGCATATGACAATGGAACCAATAACTAAGGGAAGTTGTGGGCTCACCCACATTAGAGGCATTCAAGAAGCCGTTGGGCAGCCATCTGCTCAGGATGCTTTAACCTGGAGTCCTGCATTGAGCAGGATGTTGACCCCATGGCCTTGTTGGCCCCTTTCAGCTCTACTCTTCTACAATTTTATAATACCGTTGATCCCAGTAGAACTAAAATGTAGCATACTACTTTTTTCTTTAGCCAACCAAGTGTTGCGATGCTCTTATCTAAAAAGCTGCTCATGAGTATTGTTCCAATCTCTGTGTTGCACTCAGAAAGGCATTCTGGGCTGACATATAAAATATGTTAATCACTTCTAAATTTTATCATCTCATTGCTCATGGTTTGTGAACAATCTGGCCACAGCCAATGCACATAAGACTACTTGTAAGAGTCAAACACTGGGTGTAGAAATGTATATATACATTTGATTGGAAGAACTTCAATTAAACAAGGCCATGTTTGCTGACAGACGATAGAGACAAACAATTTTTCTGCAGCACTTGCCTGGTTTCAGATCTAAAGAAGGCATGTGATAGCACACAGTGAGCTAGCCCTTCCAGAGATGCCACTGAATTTTATTCAGAAAGGGTGGAAAATACAAAATCTGAAATGGTCCTCAGGCATCAAACACTGAGAGTGGCTCATGACTTCCAAATCTCATGATCTGAGAAGTTCTCACATAAGTTCTGCTTGAACAGTTTGTCAAAATATGCTCCCTTCATTCCTGCTTCCTGAGTGTGGGTTATTTAGATAATTTCTAAATTGTCATAACATGATAAGGAGAAAAACCTGGATGATTTATCACAATCTTGCATAATTCTTGAAGACAAGAACATAATTACACAAATAGATACTTCTGAAATAAATGTCCAATGTTTCAACTACTCACTCTGACTATGGAAGAGTGTCATTACCTCTGGTCTTTTCCATGGTGCCCCAGACTCCATTAATATTTTAACTTCGACTGATGATATTTTGAGTTCAAGAAGCAAAGAAAGGGCAGAAAAGGAGATCTTTTATTAGACCAACTATCTGTTTTAAATGAGCAAACTTTCCAACTTTATATGCCATGGCATTTGAAGGGTTTTTAAATCTTATTTTGATCTCACTGTGAACACTTAGTAAAGACCTTCATTAAGCAACATTAACTTATCATTCGTAGCATTTTCCATTTATGAGATTCTTTGCAATGCTTTTCTCAGGTACAACAAAGAACTTATACTGCATGTTCAGTACTTACTTACTCCCAGATAAATGGGCATGGGATTGTTTGCATCTTTTCAGTTTCGTGGTCACCAAGCATGGATGAGAGCTAGAGCACCTTCTTTCTTGCCAACCTCCTTGGTCACTAAGGTCATCAGGTGGTGCTTTCCTGGTGGTTCTGCATGGACCTACTGCCTGACTGGAGTACACTCACAGAAGAGCCTATTCTTTGCATTAAGGCACCAAAAATATTTGTCTCTCTGGGTATAACTTTTGTATGAGGTACATCCATGATGCTAATATAATGAAAGATAACGCTAATGAAACTGGATTTTATTTAAAAGTAGCTAAGATAGAACAAAATGTGCAGCTACACATTGCTATAACAGAAAACAGCAACAACAATGCATTTGGTAGAGTTTGTGTTAATGGCAAATAATACAAATGCCCACTGCCCAACTGGTTCTTCAGGTGTTTGAAGCCCATAAGCACAGAGGCAAACTTACCAAGAGTGTGCAGATCAAGGACAACAAAGCCTTCATCACACCACTTTTAATCCTTGTGGCGGGAAAAATTGACCCCCCACCCCAAGGAAGAAAACTACTTAGATCTTATCTTGGAATTTGGGTCCACTAATGACAGATAATCCTGTCAAACAGTAAACCCACAGGAGACCCTGTGCTACTGGCCCAGCCAAGCCCTCCCACCAGGCAAGTCTTCATGAGCCTCTACTGGGGATGTGCAACCAACTCATCTGTGAAAAAACACCCTCAGTTTCAAGGCTGGGTAGGTAGCTGGGCAGACAGGGCAAGGGGGTATCCTGGCATCCGCAGTCAGACTAAGGCTGTGAAGCACAATCCCATAAGTGAACCCCCTGCCCCTAACCGCACTGATTTTCAGCTTCGCCTTTCATTTGGTAGCTGAACCTGAGCCTACCTGGTAATTCACCTGTAGCTTTCTTCTGTTGAAGACACTTTCCCCATATGCTACAATCCTGCCTTGCCACTGCACCAAATGGAAAGGAGGCGAAGCTGTCTTCCTGCCCTCCTTTGGCGAGCTGGTAGATTTCCTGCAGCCCTGCAGCAAGGTGTAGTGGTTCAAGCGCTGGACTAGAACGAGAGGGAAGTGGATTCCAGGTCTTATTCACCCATGAAGCCTATTCGGTGCCCTTGGGCCAGTCCTTCACACTCAACTTGACCCACCTCAAAAGGATGTTGTGAGGATAACATGCAGAGGAAAGCCAAGTTGTTAGTCTTATATTCCTGGCAGGAAAAATAACTGTTAATAATGTTAAAATAATAAAATCTATTAATGTAATAAACAAATGATACAGTGCCAGCAATAGACATCATTAGCTTTGTCATCTCCTTAAAGTGTTCTGATCCATTTAACAGATTCAAAGTTTAATCATAATCAAAAGAAGATTACTTTATTGACCTTTCAGTGAATCAGCATGGACTGACAAGGGAAAAACATGCCAAACATTTCGTTCTGTAGGTATATTTATTTTTTAACTTCTATACCATCCAATAGCCAAGGTTTTCTGGGCAGTTTATAACAGCACATTGAAAATACAGGATTACATGCAACATATTAAAACATCATTTAAAAAGCTTATCAAAGAAAATTTAAAACCAAATCTAAAACAGAAAAAATACAATAACTTAAAAGAAAATCTTAGGGCCTCTTTCTCAACTAACAAGCCTGAGTAAACTCAGTAAACCTCAGGTGATTCTGAGTTGAGGGACAAAATCCAAACATGGCCCTATTTTAAATGAGGTTGAATCATAGATTTGTGTAAAGGAAGTATGATTTTAGCAGTTTAATTTTCAATTTCTTTCCTAATTACGCCTAACATGGAGTTTGCTGTTTGCACTGCATCCACATTTCACTAAGCTGTTGACCATAATCCCAGGTTCTATTTCTTGGTCAGCCGCCACTTGCTCAGATCTCATCAGTTTATATTTTAAGCTGGATTCTCCTTCTCTCATGCATTAGATTGCATTTGTTTGCTTTGAACTGCATTTTCCATTTTGATCTCCATCCTCCCATCTTAGAGAGATCCCTCTAGAGAACCTCACAAGCCCTTATTGTTCTATCACCCTAAATAGTTTGGCATTATCAGCAAACGTGGCCTTGTCACCACTCATTCCTAATTCTAGATCGTGTATGGATAGGTTGGTCCTAATACAGAACCATGTGGGACCCAACCATTTGCATCCCTCCACTGGGAGAAATTACCATTTATTCCCACTATCTGCTTTCCTCTCTTTATGAGTTACTGATTCTTAAGAGAACATGGATCAGTAACTCAATGGTGAAACACCACCATTCTTTTTCTGAAATTAAATATGACTGTGTTAGACCTCTTTGACCACTTATCATAGAACAGTAGAGCTGGAAGGGGCGATGAAGGCCACCCAGTCCAACCCCCTGCTGTTGCAGGGCACCACGTTACACCAAATGTGTATTGACTCTGACTGGGCTGTGGTAAGTGGTTCAACAGTGGTTCCGACTGGTTCAACAGCATTTAGATCTCCTGTTGTCGGGAGCAGTCTCCTCTCTTCTCATTACAGGCTGCTCAGATAGATTCACCTGATTCAGAGGAGGCAGTGGAGGAGGAGCAGGCAAGAGAGCAGGAGCCCACTGGTTCGAGGTTCCTTAGGGAAGTTTCTCAGGCACAGCATGAGAATCAGCCTGCTTTGGAAGATGGGCAGGGCTTACGGGGTGCGAGAAGGAGCAAATGCAAGGCCCGGTCCTTGACACGGTAAGGAGGTGACAGGAGAAATGAGCTGCCCAGTTAAAAGTTCTCCAGTACTCCAGCCTTCTAGCCCAGGAGCTGTCCTGAGGGTGGAGTCAAAAGCTTTTCTGAAGAGAGGGACAGAGGGGAAATTTCCAAGTTGGATTCAACTCTTTACGAGGACAGATGCTCCTTTCTCAGCTTTGGCGGTAAGCTATTTGGTGGTAAGTTCATACCATTCTGCAAATCTGTTAAGTTTCCATAAAGGAATTGCACTTTAAAGTATTTGTCTTGAGTCTGATACACAGAAACAAAAACAGGAAGGGACCAGCTCACACTACATACTGGGACCTGGGCAAGTTCACCCAAGCTTAAATCAAATCTGGGATTGCCTCCCCTCTAGTCAGTTTCATGACCAATTGTTCTGGGTCACAGTTATTTAGGACATCCAGAAATTTAACCTTTTCATCTGAACTGGAACATGCATTTCTCCATTCAGTGTGGGGACGGTTGAAGTCACCCATTTGTGCAATGCTACTTTTTTCCCTATAAGACCTCCCTGATTTTACCCTTCATCTCAAGATCATGCTTAGCATTCAGGTCTGAGGGGATGATGCGTATTCCTAGGACTAAATAGGTTTTGGAGCCAGGTATTGTCACCCACATTTCTTCTGTCAAAGAGTGTGTACCTCCTCCAGTACTCCATACACTGTCCTTGTTCTATAGTTTATGCCCAGGGATGACCATAACCTTGGGGTTCTCTCCATTCCATCAGGCTTCTGTAATACCCAGTATATCTAGCTTCCTCTTTGAAACCAGGCATTCCAGCAATCCTATTCTGGCTCTGTGCCTTCTAGCATTTGCACAAAACACCTAAATGCCATTTTGGCACCAAGGCCTTTCCTATTCATTATCATGTCGCACCATAAATTTATGGATTATTTCCTTCCCTCCTATATTTGGGCAATCAGAAATGTTTTCCCTAGGGATGATCTAACTGGAATTGGATACTTCCAAGCTCCTTTCCCCCAGGGTATGGCTTAAAAAGTGCCGCCACCTTCTTCCCGTTGTGCACCAGCAGTCAGATTCCATTTGGATTAAAGTGTGGACTGTCACTCTCGTACAGGCCTGGCTTCTCCCAAAATGTTCCCCAGTGCCTAACAAATCGGCACCCTTCCTTCCTACACCACCATCTCATCCATGCATTGGGACTCCACAGCTGTTTAACCAGCCCTGCACATGGAACAGGAAGCATTTCAGAGACAGCCACCTTGGTGCTCTTGGATGGCAACCTTCCATTCAGCGACCTAAATTCAGCTTCCAGCACATCACAAGCACATTTTACCATGTCACTGGTATCAGCAGGACCACAACCACTGGCCCCACCCCCACACCATCTAGAGTGCTATCTAGGCAGAGCATGATATCTGCAATCTTCTCACCAGGCAAGCAGCTGACTAGCTCATCTATAAAAGCTAAAGCTAAAGGTTTCCCCTTGACATTAAAGTCCAGTCAGTCCTGACCAGGGGGCAGTGCTCATCTCCGTTTCCTGGCCGAGGGAGCCAGCGTTCATTCACAGACAGTCTCCGTGGTCACGTGGCCGGCATGACTAAACAGCAAAGTGCACGGAACGCTGTTACCTGCCCACCGAAGTGGTACCTTTTTATCTACTTGCATTTGCATGCTTTCGAACTGCAAGGTTGGCAGGAGCTGGGACGGAGCAACAGGAACTTATCCCGTTGTGCAGATTGGAACCGGCGACCTTTCGATCAACCAGCCCAGCAGCACAGCAGTTTAAACCACTGTGCCACCTGCATCCCTAGGTCATCTATATGCCCATCTTAATGTCTACCTATCTAATGATTTGAATCTGTTATCACTACAAGCTCTCCACCCCCCTGGAGACCAGTTCTTGGTGCAGGAGAATAATTGCTCATCTTCTGAGGAATGGGGCCCTTCTAAGGGAACAATGATGCCCTCCTTCCCCAAGAACCTCATGGTCCATTCAGCAGAAGAGCTTGGAACTGGGACCCAGCTATGGACTCTCTGAGAGCCTCTTCAGCCAGCCCCTCTGCCTCCCTTTGCCTCTCCAGGTCACAACCTTGGCTTCAAGGGAAGAAACTTGCTTCCTGAGAGCCAGGAGCTCATTATTTATCATTATTTATTTATTTAAAGTTTTTATATGCCGTCCCCTTGCTATATAGCCTCAGGATGGCTCACAGAAATAAATAAATACAAAACAAATAACAATTACAATTAAAACCTGGAAACACACTGGCTGCACAATTAAAACCTATAAATATTAGACATTATTAAAATATTGTTTGAATAAAAAGGTCTTGGCCTGGCACCAAAAAAGAAATAACAGTGTAAACAAATTACACTGAGCACTCACTCAGACCTTCTGCCCAGCTGGCAGAGAGTCATCCATGTGGCACTCGGTGCAATGCACTGGATAGTCCCCACACCCCTCTTGGCTTTCCACCTTCCTGAATGAGTTTAACTGGCACTGTTGGCAGAGAGTGTATAGATAGCAACCGGTCTTACTTTCTTCTTTGGGGAGTTGTTGCTGCAGCAAGTTTGTTCTAGCATGAGTAACATATGCCACCAACAACTTTTAACCCCCCACTTCCCTCCCACCAGCCACCATCTTCACTTTTTTAGGTTCCGAACACCAAAGAAAAACCAAGTGCTGTTTTATAGCTCCTTTTGATACTTCAATCCTTCATTATGAAGTTTCCAATAACGCTGCTGGAGTCCCTAAATCATATTAAATTTGGTCTCTAAATTGGATTTTGAAACTTCAGAAGAAACGTATAAGCAGGCTAACACTCTTTCTTCTTATCTGGGATCACCAATGCTTACACTAATTTCGACAAGAATAATCTCTAAAAAGGCAGAGATTTTGTAAATTAGCAACACCGTATCCCTCCGAATCCTTCTTTTAGATCATCTGTAGGCTTTGCACAGAAGAAAAAGAAAACTGGCCTGGGGCGGGACCATGGGGTAGAGAGAGAGAGCACCATATACAAAGTTAAATCTCAGCCTGGAGCACAGAGTGTGATGTGAAAACTGATACCAGATTTCTGTGTTAAGGAAAACTTACAAAAGCTTGGTTACAAAAGTCTGTGACTAAATAAGGCAATAATTACATCTATATCTATATAAAACACTTCAGCTGCTGATTTAACACATCATTCTAGTTTTTATTGGGAAGGGGTGTTGGCTGCAGGCCTTTTATTTCTTTCCCTTTGAGAGACTTTGGGCAGTTTGGGGTTTGCATAAATGATTTCCAGTGTCTCTTGTTTTGCCCATTATTTATTGCAAAATATATATATATGCCCCAATTACATTAGACAAGACAATTCTGCCACCTGGAGCACATACAACATTATGCTAACTGCTCGACACTGGCTTTTTGGTTGTTGTTTTTTAGACCTTCTTGGACTACTGATACACAGGCGAAGTTTAACTCAATCCTCAGAGGGAGGGAACGGTTAGGCAGCTAGGCTGGTATGGCTTTAAAGCCACTAATACCAAAACCAAACACACACCCATGTTTGTGCACTGCCTTCTGAAAAGGCACTGCAGATACAGTAGCACAAAAACCCACCTTCTGCAGGACCTGGTGAGCATCATCCAGGGATACTTTTGCATCCCAATTTTTTACCGAGGAGCTCCTACAACACTCTCACCCCTGCCCTGACCATCCCCAAGTTAATTCTTACAAGCATCTGGAGGGATAGAACTGGCCCAGCTGTCCTCGGGGCTGAGAAGAGCATTTTTAGTTTGAGTCTTCCAGATTACAGTCAACCCTCTACAATGACACTCCACTTCTTTTAGCCACATTCAGTTCTGAAGATGTCCTGTGGGGTTACAGTCAAGTGGTGGCTGTGAAGGGAGCTGCTAATGCACAAAGTTTTCTTCTAAGGGAATAATCATATTAAGATCACTTTTGACCTATTCCTGGTAGGTGCCTTTAATTCCATCATCCACCCATTGAAGGAACCAGATTTTTTTTTTCTATTTCCCATACTAGCATTCATATGCACTCACATAAATTTGCCTTTCCAAATCTCATCATGCCCAACTACAACCATAAATGTCCATTTTCATACTTTTGTCTATAGGGGAAAATGTGCATTTCAGGCCTTTTTATTTTTCATTTTTTTCTACAACAATTTGCATAATATTCTGGAAAGCAAACAAGAAAACAAACAAACCTGGTCTTCAAATTCATGGAATCCCCGTGACTCAGAAAAAGCTTGTCCACTGGGGAATCCATGGGTCAGAGTCCTAGAAATCTAAACCCATTTGAATACCTTGTAATTTTTTCCAACATCCCTAACTTGACCTGGGGAAAAGAGAGCACTACAAGAAAAATTCTTGCTTGATATGGTTTATAAGGCATTGGTGAAGAAGTGAGCAAATTTCTAAAGAATGAGAGTACAAAGAGGTGAAATTAAATGTGTATGGTGGCCAGTCAGAGTAAGCTAAGCAATCACATGAAATCTTCAAGTGTAAAAATATAAAAGCAACAGGAAAATTGGGACTACAGCAGTCTTGGGATCAATTCTGCTAGCAAAATGCTGTGTGGGTAACACACGCATTATGCTTTATGTTGTTTTCTTTCCCTCTTTGTCAGCAAGTACCCTGGTATCAAATTCTTTCTATAAGTCTTATAAACATAGTTTATTAATAAATGCTTTGAAATATAATCTATGAGCATCTATGCATAAAGTAGCTGTGCTGTCTGGGAATGACTCACTCTTCCTTGGTGTCCAAAAGCCCACATCTCTTTGAACCCAGATGAAGACAGGAAGTAAGAGGTCTGTTTGTTTAAATTTGTTATCCTTAAACTATCTCCTTCACAAGTCAGAATGAAGGCTGAAGAGGCAGGGCCAGAGGTACCAGCATGCTTTAGCTTATACTCTTTCTGCCAGTGATTCGGCCTTAGGAGAGGCAGTTTGATCTTTGAGAAAGGCAGGGAGAATGCACCAAAGCTTGTAAAGCTCCAGACGATTGGTGACCAGGAAAAGGAGAGGGCTGCCATCTGGGGGCCTGGAGTGAGAGTGCCCAAAGGCCTGAGGTTCCACATCCCTTCCCTGTAACCTCACGCTTGGACTCAAGAGTGTACGACTATATCGAATTAGTTTCACCACTAGTAAGGAAAGGTGCCTGCAGGAATACTTCCACAGAGAAGCAGGATAGAGCTGATAATAGTTTCAAAACTTCTGCTTGACCCACATCAAGGGATTGCAAAAGCACTGTGACACCCAGAGGGGCCAGCAGCTGTTTGTGCTTACTGTTCCAAGAGTAGTCTTGTATTGCTTTTTATTTCATTGTTTTACTCTGGCTTTGATTTTGATTAGTGTACAGTGCCCAGGGGAGGCTGGTGTCTTCTGTGTCAGCGGAGCTCCTCATCTCTTGTAGTTTATCTTTTGGGCTTTATAGGAACTATCCATGGTGCTGAGCTCCTTCCACAAAACCCACCATCTCCACTGACATATGAGTCACCAGCCTCCCGCTAGAGTGCTTTATGTTATAGGGTGGCATAAAACACTGTGAATCACTCACTCACTCAACCAACCAACCAACCAATCAATAGCACTGTTTAAAGCCTCAGTACATGCCAGTTATAGCCAAACTAAATGTTGCAAAGTTTCTAAGTCCCACAAGGAACTACTTCAAAACGTAGACAATGGAGTCTTCTATTTGGATGCTTCCCGCATTAATGCTCCTGTTCTGAAGATTGCTACAACATCAGGCTGAGCTAGAAGATCCCTTTCTGACAAGATTCTACTTATCCCCAGGTAGCCTTTCATGTGGGAAACATCTAAAGGTAGAGATCCTTTTGGCAGAAATCCCTGCAGCAAGAAATGAAGGCTCCCTCAAACCTTTGCTGCACATTTTGCTTACCTGTCAAGGCCTGATTTTAATGTTTTGTCTTGGAGCTGAAGGAGAATGATAAAGAGGCATTTTTGCAGCAACAAAATTGCTAAGCATTAGAGGGTTTATAATTCAGTTAGACAATAATGTGTCTGATAGAAGACATTACGGAGGATGAATTGCATAACTATGCCATATTATTGAGTTCTTCTAGGTAAGCTTAAACACTTGCAATGTATGATTAAAGATCATTAGGAAGTGAAGAGTCTGCCATGTCAAGTATTATACATGGGGTATTTTCCCCTTAATTTGGAAAAAGCAGCCGCATTTAACTTTTTTCTGGATATAGGGCATCTTTTTATGTTTGTGCACTTTCTTCTGCATGTGATCCTACACATGACTGCATCCACATTTTGTACTTGTAAATATGAATATTAGTGCAGAAAATAGTGTATATTGTTTCCCATTCATTCAAGGAAGGCTCTTGAAAACCTTGCAGTTTCCAAGAGCATCTCAATGCCATATTACTCTGGTGGGCAGAGCCAAAAGCAAAAGTGAGGAGGTTAAAACAAAAACACTGCCATCCTCTCTTAGCCTATCCAGCAGAAAAGCCTGAGAGGCATTTCAACATGTTGAAATAGAGAAAACTGCAAAAGGCAGGATACCACCGAGCTACTGGCTGCTGTGGAAAGGGGAGTGGAGGCAAGAAAAGGAGACATGGGTATCCAGGGAACTTTGGAGGATTCAGCTCATGTAGGATTAAATACTACTCCCTGTCAAGTCTCTGGGTCTGTTCATGTCTTTTCACTGCTGTGGGCAGGAATTCACTAGTGGACTGAGCCTGCATGACATCAGCCAGTGACTTGATGCTCTACCATTTCCTTCTTCACTGTCATTCTCCCAGAATACTCACCCCGTCAACCCAGAAAACTCACTTCGGTTAACCATACAGGATGCTCATGAAGCTGCTCAGGAACTACAGACAAGATTCTCCCTCATCACCCGCACGTCCTCTTTCTAGTCCAAACCTGTGTGAATGCAGCTGGCAATCAATGCACGTTTCATTTATGTATCTATTCATTCATTCATTCCATTTCTGTAGTGTCCATCGCCAAAGCTCTCTGGGCGGCTTACAATGTACAGTGTGCTGCAGGATCATGACTGAAAACAGTGAAGGCCAAAGCATTTCCCTCAGCTTCCCATCAATACACAAGAACCCACTGGCGGGGTAGCCTTCCATGGGCTAGCTGCTTTCTTTCTCTGGGCCTCCGGTTGCAGCTCCCCACTTAATTGGCTTGCTCTTTCGATAGTCAAACAGAGCTCCAAGTGTGTGTAAAACAGCTCCTGACTTGGAATGGTAAATGAACGGACCACGCGCTTAACACGAAGGCAAATAATTCCAGGTGAAAAGCAGTCCCATTACAAGGAGTGAAGCTTTCTTGAAAGCCAGGCAAAGCAGCCACAATTGGGTTCCATAGGAATGCTGAGGAAAATGTCAATTTTAGAGGAAGAATTCAAACAGCAAAAATGGAAAGGTAATACGGTTAATGTTTATTTGCTCTGTAAGCACTCTGACTTTTTTCCCCTTGTTCTATTTCTGTCCCCTTACCAGCCAAACTTGAAAGAGTGCCTGAATCTATTTTCAGCTCTCCCACAGAGACTGCCATAAAAATAAAAGTACAGGAAAATATGCTACAACAGGTTGTACTTATATATTAAATACCATTACAGCCTGTTCAAAAGACGGCTAGGGGGACTCCAAAAAGGCCGCCTCCTCTTCTTGGCTCCTGGTTTATCAGATCTATCAGTTTACCTCAGTCCCCAGCCGACCCTGGCAGTGTGGTTTGCTGGAGGGTTAAATACCCTTCAAATACTTCAAGTACTGCTGTGGGATTGTTTGGCTGTGGCTTAACCCTCCAACAAACCATGCCGCCAGGGTCCAAATGACCCCACAAGCCACAGCTGGGTGGGGAGTCTGGAAAGCTGTATGTGCTGCAGCTTTTTTAAGCCACCGAGGCGTGTTTCGAACATGAACACCAAACTCAAGGAAAATGCCCTGTGATGAAACACGGCCTGGCATGCAGAGAAGCCCACGTATGTTTAGGTAGGGATGTTGTTTTGCAATGGCAGCAGAACACGCCGACAAAAGCCCAGCTGTCAGCTAGCATGTCATAAATCAATGAACAACCCAAAGCCTCTAAAGAAGTTATTTCCCCTCCAACATCTGCAGCCCCTTGGGTGGGACCCATATCACTAGCCACACCCACATGATCAGCAGCATTCAAAGGGTGGGAATTAATTGCATTGACTAACTCCTGTACTTAGAAAAGCTATCAGCTTAAGAAATTATGCTCTTGTGTAAAACAATATCCCACAAAGAAAAGGCATTACTTATGAGAAGTAGTCTGGACTTCTGTATTAGGAGTCGTCATCCCCTTTCTGGTAAAGTATACTTCAGACTAGATTTATGGCTCATAAGAGTACCGCATCAACCATAAGCAAGATGCACTCTTTTCATTCTTTTGTCTTGAGCAAAATGTCAAATTGGAGCGAACATATTTCCTTCAAACTAGGTGTAACTTGAAATTTAACCCCACAGAGAGAACCATATTTAAGCTTACATAACCAAAGGCCAAAACACCTATCAACAAACAAGCTGTGTGCTTGGCCGACATTTTCTTTGAGTTCTCCACCGCACACCCAAAGTCTCTTTCTTAGTCACTGCTGGCTCAGATGCCATCAGCATATACTTGAAGTTGGGATTCTTTGCCCAACATGCTCAAGATGAAACAGACCAGTTTCCCCAATCCTACCACGTATTCCCCAACAATTCTTCCATAAAGTTGGGGGACCCATCCAGAAGAACATGGGAGGTGAACCAAGGAAGCTGCAGTAGATAAATCAGGGGAAATGGGGGGTCTGCTCTCTTACGCAGGGCCACTGTCAAGGGTGCACATGACTGAGCATCTGCTAAGCACCCACAACCCCACTTGACTTGCTGACAAGCCTCCCAGCTGTGTGCAGAAGTGTGTCCTGGATTCTTTACAAAAATCAGGAGATGAATAATTTTGTTCAGTATTCCTTCCCTGCTGCTTACAGCTATAGGGAAAATTGCCCCTTGCCCTGCCAGCCTAGTATAGATTCTGGGGTCAGTTCTCCATGTATAACCCAGGGCACTCAGATATCCGTGCCTCCCTCAAAGAATGGTGCTATCTCAGACATGACTAGACAGCCCTTGGGCCTGCTCTTCGACACTGTAAGATGCTCCTTGCCCTGGCCTGGACAGGGCTGATGGTGCAAAGGAGCCTTACAGGCCACTTCCATTTTGCCCACTGGCTGCCTGCCTGACGAGCAAGCATGTTGTAGCAATGGGGAGGAAGAGGAGGCAGCCAGTGACACGCGGGTAGGAAGAGAGGGGCAGGGGAACTCTGGAGACCCTCCTAGGTCTCTTACCCAAGAGCCCTGCAAAAGATGGGAGTCAGCTCTGGCCTTGTGGAGCTGGCCATGTTCACACTGTTACCGCTGCTGAATACAACCCCTTGAGCTTTGCCTGTACGCTGGTATAAACATCACACATAGGAGGGCACTCCTCATCTCCAGCTTGCAGACAGAAAATGGCAAAGATAGAGTTTGAATCAGTTTTTCTGTCACTGAGTGAAACTGGTGGGTGGGGAG
The DNA here is from genome assembly GCF_004798865.1 of Varanus komodoensis. NCBI lineage: Eukaryota > Metazoa > Chordata > Lepidosauria > Squamata > Varanidae > Varanus > Varanus komodoensis. The sequence continues at coordinate 34,073,768 of NW_025335269.1, forward strand.
GATTTAAAAAGTGCATTGGAAGTTGTTTTTAAAAAAGCCCAGTTGAATCAACAAGCCATTTCCTGCATTAATTTCCCAGCTAATGTAATTATATAGCCACAAGCTTTGGCTCCTGATCAGTGAAAAGAACAGCCAAAAAGAAAAAAGAAAACCCAGCCCTGGAGCCTCAGCCTACCACATATTAATCATCACATGTGCTTGAAGGAAATGGGCTTTATTGTGGTTCCTGCCTTGCAAATCAAACCCGTAACTACAGCTCGTGTAGCTGTGCTCTGGTGTTTAAAATATGCACCGATTTTATTAGTATTTCTGTAATGTACTGATATTGCAGGCAGATTAGATGCATTCCTATTCATAAAAAAGCCCTGCTGAACAAAACACTGCTTTTCTTTCTCTTCCTTTTTCCCTTTTGTATTTTAACCACATTGCCCACTGTCTTGGCTCTTTGCTTCTACTATTGCTTTAAATTGTCTTAAAAAAACAGAGGGGGAGAGAGAGACAGACAGACAGACAGAGAATGAAAACCATCACATTTGCTTTCCCCAATTTAAAAAGGCCAGAGAATGGCTTCCTTTAGCAATTTAGCAGTGGTTTCCATCCCTACCCCCATAAGAAAATTAGTTTAATGATTTTCTCCCTCTATAATTTCAGTTTGGCTTCAGATACACACAGCTTTTCTGCACCTGTGATACCAAGAAGCACAGGTTTTAATACAAATACCTCTTGTATTCTCAAGACATGAAGCAATTACTGGCCCACATTTTGTACTCCTTGTACAATTCAGGTGGAGTGCTATTCAAGGAAATAATGCACAGCTGGTGGAAAAAGTTTCAGTGAGGTTGCCATGAGAAATGTACATTTTTATTTGCAACAGGTGTCGACTGGCTCAGCATATGTAGTCTGCTGAGCACAGGAATAACAGAAACAAGCCATAGGAATGAGGAAGACTCGTGCCGGGATAAATGCACATGTTCACATATGCAGTTTCTGTCATGCAGGAGCAGAGGTTAGTCAGTGTGACAAAGAATTCTCTTCTTCAACTATTGATCTGCTCCCACCATCCCTGACCGTGTGCTGTACTGGCTAGGGCTGCTGAAAGTTGGGGTCCAACATCTGCAGGCCCATTGCTTGCAACCCCTGGCCCTACTACTTGGCCTTACATCACCAGCTGTCACTGCAACAGAGCAAGCTACTTTATACTGACTCAAACCATTGATCCATCTAGCTCAGTACTGTCGACTCTGGCTGGCAGCTATGCTGTACGGTTTTAGGCAGGTTACTTTTCCCACCTTAGCTGGACATAACAGAAATTGAACTGAGTGGGGAGGATAGAAATCTCAATAAAGTAGAAACCGCTTGATCATCTGTCAGTTGGATCATGGTTTTAAAAAAGCATGATCCATGGTCACCGTGCAGGGTTGCTTGTCATGATGTTTGAATGCATCGATTGACCGGCAGCCTCTCTCTGGGCAAGACTTTATTTGCTCCCCAATGTAGACACCAGGAACTGAACCGGGGGCCTTCTCTCTGCAAACATCTGCTCTACTACTAAGTTAGGACTCGTCATTTTTATCACAGAAATGTCATACGTCTCTAGCTACCTCCTTACATGGAAACTGAGCTTGAGGATGCACAAAGCTATGGTGCTTTTCACCATTCTGAAGTTAGGTGAGTGTGTAGTGTATTTTCCGTGGTCTTCCAATGCATCCTATAAAGCAGAGAAAATTACAAACCCCACATCCCCCAGTACAAAGTGATGCTGCATTTGCAGTGAAGGAGAGGCCAAGAAATGCTGTCCTGCCTTGATAGAGCAACATTCTCCTCTGATAATCACCTCCTGTCCTTACAAAAGATGAGATGAGGTTGCATGGAAAGGGAGAACTTCCTTGGTCCAAGCTGGAAGAAATTCAGAAGATCCTGTGCTTGTTGCAATGTTCCCATTTCACACTCCCAAATTTAACAGCATCACAAATCACAGCATATGTTCTATCCAACTAAACACTGTGAAGAAGAGGGTGCCAAGGAAATATGAAGTGCTCCATCTTTCCTAATCACTGCTTAGGACAGAGGTGGGGAAGCTCTTTCGACCTGAAGCATGCTTTCAGCTGATTTTAGGGATGATCTCAGGAGCTGGATTCCAGTGTTGGGTGGGCCCAAAGGCAAATGGCCCAGGAGCACCAAAAATACCACATATTTTGGCTTAAAGCTCTTGCTGCCTTTAATTATGTCTTGGGAGAAGTATTTTCAGAATGGGGCAAAATACTGGGCAAAAACTGGGAAACCGTGAAACAGTTAGTGTTGGTATTCTATCTGGCTTGCACTGGCTGCTTGTATGCCTCCAAGCCCAAGAAGCTGGATTTAACCCAAGAAGGCTTGGTGCCCCAATACTTGACGGAGTATCTCTCCCAGCATAGATCTGCCTGGACATGACACCCGACATCTGGGAGCTGTCTCCAAGTGCTTCTTCTGAGAGAGGCTTGGAAGGTGGCAACAAGACAGTGGCATTTTAGTGGTGGCCTCCCAGAGGAAATGATCTCTCCCCGGGGCCCATCTGGCAGCAACACTGCCATCTTTTCAGTGCCACATGAAGTGCCTTATTCTCCCAGGCATATAAAGGCTTCTAATGGCACGATGAAGCATTTCAGTCAGCTGATTAAACAGATCGAGTTGGTTTTGAAATTGCTTTAGCTGTTACATTGTTTTGTAATTTCATTGATTTAAAAAACTTGTGTAGTATTTTATCGTATTTGAGGTCTGTGTTTTGTGTACTGTTATGAACAGCCTAGAAAGCTTCAGCCATTGGAGAATAAAGAAATGAAATTAGTAACCAGTCAATCTTAAAGGAGATCAACCCTGACTGCTCTTTAGAAGGCCAGATCCTGAAGATGAAACTCAAATACGTTGGCCACCTAATGAGAAGGAAAGACTCCCTGGAGAAGAGCCTAATGCTGGGAACAATAGATGGCAAAAGAAGGAGGGGACGGCAGAGGATGAGGTGGCTGGATGGAGTCACTGAAGCAGTTGGTGTGAGCTTGAGTGGACCCCGAGGGATGGTGGAGGACAGGAGAGCTTGGAGGAATGTTGTCCATGGGGTCGTGATGGGTTGGGCACGACTTTGGGACTAAACAACAAAGAGTAAAATTAGTGAGGAGTAGCATCAAGGCCAGGGGAAGGGATGTGCCCATCTATGGAATCTTGACCACAGAGGAGAACAGGAAATACATGAATACTGAGATCATCAGATGCAGTATGTTCACTGACAAGGTGACCCAAGGGGAGGGTTTTGTGAGTTGCTCCATTCTCTCTGTCCTTCTAGTTATCAAACTCAATACAATCCCATGATGCACAATTCCTTTACGTAACAGATTACAGAACTTTACAAACTGCAAATAGCCCTCTACCAAGGTCAAGGGAGAAGCATCTGTCCATGCAAAGAGCAGAATCCAGACTGAAATCTTCCCCTCAGTCCCTCCCTATCAGTAAAGCTTCTGACTCCACCCTCAGGGTGGCTCTTGCTTCTTGAGGCCAGATGCCATGAACAGCAGCCCCCCCCCCCCCCGCCAACTGAGCAGCTGGTGTCTCCTGAAGCCTCCTGACTGGGTCTTGCGTATGCTCCCCCTCCCCTCCTGAAAGGCTCTCCGCCCCTCCCAAAGCAGGCCAATTCTCATGCACTGCCTGAGAAACTTCATTAGGTAACCTTGAATCTTCAAAGTGTGCCCCCAGCTCCAGCACCTCTTCCTCAGCATCAGACGAATCCAGCTGAACAGTCTGCAATGAGTGAGAGGCAGGCCCCTCTCCACAGAGGAGGAGGAAAGGAAGCAGAAGTAGGGAATCTCCCGTGGGGAGCCTGACCGTCTGTCAGGTGCACTGAGGGTTCTTTTGGTAGCAACCCGCCCACCATGTTGTGATGGGTAAGCACAACCATTCTTGCTGGGGAAACTCAGCCTCTTCCGTCACCCTCTGATCACCCAGCCACTGGGGAGGTTTCAGCTAAGCTCAGAGGGGTTCAGAAAATCTGAAAGAGGGTGGGGGCAGCAAATGAGATCGGGGTCCCTGGCTGCCCCAGTGATAATATTGAGGGGGTTTGGTTGGGGGACATTGTGCTGAGCAGAATGCATTTAAGTTGGCATAGGAGTAGATTCACCTACATCTGCCTCGGTTGTGTGTGTGTGTGAAGAGAGACCTCGAGTTGATACTCTCTTGATTTTCTAGTTGAATAAGCATAAATTAAAACATGCACTATCCAGAGTAAAGAGCAAACAAATGCATGCCTTTAAAAATGTTCAAGAACCACTCCACTTTCCTTATTTATATATCGATCTATCTACCTGTCATATTAAACAGGATATGTTGCTAAATTGTGGTTGTACCAGCTATGGCTGGGTCCTAAACAGCAACTTTAGTGCCTGCCCTGTGGGTTGATTTTCTCCTTCTCTTTCTCATTCTCACCGCTGAAAGTTTGAACAAGAGGCCCCACAGCATCTCTTATTAATAATGGCCTCAGATAATCCCTTCATAGCCAAAAGAGGCTTGCCATGTGGAAAGGGGACCTCTGGGTGCATGAGGCACTGCAGTAGCTCTTTGGATCCCCCCCCCCCTCTCTCTCTCTCAAGGGGAGGGGGATCAGTTTTTCATTTCAGCATTTGTAAAAGTAAAAACAACACATGCTATATGAGGCTCCTTGTGAAGCTCATTACTCATGAAAGCCTTTCTGTCTGTCTTTTATGCAATTTGGCCAAGTACATTCATTTGAAAAGACACACCATGACCCCATGGTCTTATGTCATCCTGAACATCTTGCGGATTTGAATGTCTGCTATCCCAGCCTCGCGTACAGACCTAAGGCTAAAGGGAGATGTATATCAACCAGACACTGCTCATTAGAAGTAGTGTAAGAGGTTAATATATAACAGCAAAATAAAATAAAATGACTATACTACATTAAAGAAAGAAAACTGAACTCTTAAAAGCAGCAAGCAAGCACACTCAGTGGCAGGAATGAAACTCGCCAAAATTATTATTATTATATATAAAATAAAGGAAAAATAAAACACTTTTGATTTTTTTAAATGTGTGTACAGTTTAATCTATTTTGGCATCCTGTCCATGCTAATATGTTCTTAAATGTCCAACACCTGGGTGGTCTGTGGTTTATGAATGTCTTGAACTACAACTCAGAATAATTGCTAGTTACCTCTTGTAGGCCAACATTTCCAAAATGAAATACAAACCTGCTATGCCAGTGCCTTGGGACAAAAGGGAGATCAGTTCTCCACCATCCTTCTGCCCCAGCTTTCTCTAAGAGCCGTTCCTGTTCGTTCACATTCTCACTCAAAGTCATCCTTACAAAGAAAGTTCACCAGAAACCCGGGCATACATGCAAGAGAGATACTTTTCTGTGGAATGCTTGGAATAAGGAAACAAAGGTTTTTCCTGGCTGTGTCAATTGTTGAATGTATGCCAACACAAGTGACATTAACCATGGCCTGAGAAGCATGCCTCGTATTTCTAATAAAGGATGGTCATGTGATTATCTTTGTCCTGCCACCTCAGCAATCCAAATACAAAGGATGTGGGCTTTGCCTTCCAAGGAGAAGGGACCTTCCCCCAAAAGTAGGGCTTTGCTCATGGAAAATCCCTCCATTCAATAGTGGAGGATCTTCCACTCCCACTGCAGATCACTCCATTCAATGAGGTCTCCTATCGCTCCACATAGCTTTTTCAGGGGGCTGGCAGGCTGCCATAGGAAGGAAGGGAAATCTGCTTCAGCTGCCAACTCAGTTGATCCAGCTTAAATCTGGATCCAACTCCAGATCAAGAGAGAATCAGTTCTAAGAGTGTTAGTCCAGTAAGACTGATACTCATTAGATGCAGGTTTCCAAGAGCCAAGCAATGCTGGAGAGAGGTGGCAAAAGCTTTGACAGTCTTACCACCTGCCATTTTCGCATCTTCTGCAAGGCACCCTTCTGCGTCCGTTCAGCATGCTGTGGGCTGGGGGAAAAAACAAAGAGGCGAGTGCATCTAGCAAATCCAAAACCTCTCCTCTCCCCACCCATTAATTTGCCCCCTTTCCTCCCCTCCCCACCCTGAGGTTGTAGCTCTGCCTACAATTTTAGCAGATTGGAAACTGTTACATCTTATGTCCCCTAGAGAATCCTTTGTGCAGGGAGCACAAGCTGCTCTCTCAGACTCCCCCTGACACACATACAAAAGTACACATTTAGGAGAGATGAGTGCACATCTGGCCAGTGGCCTACATAGGTGTTGTATAAGGGAAATCTCATCATCCTAAATAAATGCAATGAAGAGTCCCTCTGAAGTGAAATTCGCTTGCCTGAAGAGAAGACCTAAGTGTTGCAGCCAGAGCTGTCAGTTTTTAAGCCGTTTCATTAGATCCCAAAGAATGATGCCGGGAGTGGAGTGGTTAATCCTGCAAGGCAGTCCTCCTTTTGTCCCCAAGATTTTCAGATTCAGGCCTTCACACTGCAAATTAGTGACTCCAGTGACCTGGATCAATTTAAGAGTACTTTCAGGTCAGTAGCTCTGAACATAGGAGACATACGAAAAAGCGCAGCTCATTCATGCCTGAAACTCACTTCTAAGTCTGTATGCCATTAGTGATATTTAAAAGGTTTTAGGTTTCCAGCCAGCAATGGAGGAGGGAAAATGAAATCTAAAGTTAAAAGAATATCAAGAGCCCGGAAGGATTAAAACAAACAAATAAATCTGGTTCTGACTCAGCTTTTGGCTTATGCTACTCCATAATTGCCATAAACACTAACTCTGAAAGAATACTAATTTGAACATAATTTGCCTCTTCATGTTGCCGAGGGTCTGGTTTCTCAGTTCAGAAGTTAATGAAACGAGCAGCGTATAGCTTGATGCGCTCTGTGAATCTCCAAGTCACGGCTAGAAGAGGATCTGGGGGTCCCTGCTTCCTGGCTGACCATCTCGCCTTCTAACCAGCTCCATATGAAAAACGCTTTGTAAGAGAAGGAAGGTTTTTCACTGCAGCCATACAACAGAGTGCTGAAGGCCTCTGGGAAAATGCTTTCTTGGTAACAGATTTCAACTCAACATAAAGCTCCTTAGAACTGCTAGGTTTTGTCAAAGCTCAAAATGTAAAGAGAACAATTTCGGTTTTAGAAAGGAAAAAGACCCTAAGTCTTCCTTCCCACTTTTCAAAGCCTGGCATGTTTTAATTAAATTCTTTTTTGCCACCTACTAGCATACCATGTGCCCATTTTATTCAAAGCCTCAACTGAGCCAATAAAGGGGCAATAATGCTGTAAAATATTCAAGGAAATGTAATGAAACTGGGTCAAATAATTTATCTTTTGATTAGGTGACTGGAGGCCGCTTTTGAGCATATGGGGCACCGTCTGTAAGGCACCGCTGCTGTCTTGCCCTCGTTCAGTTCCGCAGTCTCTTGGGGAAACTGTGCACAAACTCATTGGTTGAGAAGAGGGCGGCCATGTCAGGCAACCAGCAAGGCTGGCCCTTCCAGGAGGCAGAGGCTGACATCTCAGGCAGCAGATGCTGGAGGCTGGGGGTGGAGGGGGGAATGCAGCAGTGGCAAGCCGCTTCAGGACAAAGCTGTGAGCCGGTGCCTCTGAGCTCCCCTCAGCCGCAAGGGGGGCTGTCCCTGCATCCAATGGTCAAAGTCAGATTTAGCTGCCAGTCCAGCTTGAACAGCATGTGGAATGGAAAAAGCATGCCGTCTTCCACACATGGGCTGGTGCAGCTTATTCATTTGCGCCTGCTGCCTTTTAACTGCGACTTTAATTGGTTTTCATGCTCTGAATTTTGTCGCTGGCCACCGTGGCTGCCATTTCTCGACAGGAAGGTGGGATATAAATTAAATACATAAATGCTCAGGAGGTACGAAGCATTTGTTACTGTTTGGCTTTGATCAGGATTTATCTGGTTTGCACCTTCCAGATTGAATGCAGACTTGGACACAAGCTGTGGTGAGGTTATGGATGTGTGCAGAATCTGTTTTGGAAATAGGAGTCCATTGGATGCCCTGGACCCGGCTCCCCAGACTCCACTCCGCTTTGTCAGAGGCCTTAGTCCAAGGTCCTGGTGAGTACATGCAATGCTCACCAGGCACTTGCCAGGGATCAAGCCCATGTGCCGCGCAACAGCTTCCCTCTCCCAGGCCCCTCACAGCACCCTTGGTTTTAATCAAAAGGGAGAAGAATGCATACATTTCAAAGATGTACACAACTGAGGCATACATTTGGAACAACCTGCTTGAAAATATCCATAGATTTCCATGCAATAAAGGGGGGAATATCATCTGAATGGACTTGAGTCAGAAAGAGCTTCATGATGGGATCTGGATAACTTTGCTGATCTTGACTTGGTCGGTTTGCACATCCCTAATAAAAATTCTTTGCCTCAGGTACCTAAGTGTCTTGGGTTGGCTCTCACAGTCAGAAGAGGCACTAAGGATGACCTGACAACCATTAGATTTTAATGTTAGCAGGAACATTGCCTTGCCTCGTAAGGGCAACCTGCCTCGTGGCCTTGTAAGCACAGAGGCTTACAAGCATCCAGTGCAAGTCATGGTGGTATGAAGTTTCCAACACAGCCCATAGTGGGCATTTTATCTAGATGACCACTTCTGGATAATTAGATATAGTGGCAAAAGCAGAGGGAAGGAGGCTGGGTTGCCAACTGTGTTCGGCACAACTCCTCCATCCCAGCCTCCTCCCCTCCCAGCCCCCGGAAAGTTCCTTCCCCCCACTTCTGGGTCCAGGTGCCACCTCTGGGGGTGACAGCAGCCAGTGCAGTTCTTCCCGTGCTGACTGTGAGTGGGTGGGTGGGGCCGGAGCTCATCCTTTGGCCTCTGAGCACAGAGGTGGGAAGTCCTTGGTGTCTGGACTCCAAAAAAATCCTATGGTCTCCCAGAAGTCTTTAAGTCTCTTTTAGCAGCTTCTATAGGCCAAACTGTAAATGCTTGTGTTAAATGTGACTGGTTCTTAATCAGAAAGAGCAAGAGAAAACACAAGTGTCCGTGCTCAAGATGAGAGCTACAGCAGGCAGGGAGGGTGAGTTTGCCTGCTATTTTGTTTTTCAAATCCATCAACTTAAATGCAAAAACACAAGATTGTGGGGCTGCTCATATGCAATAGTTGCAAATCAGGAGGGGGTTAATTAGTTGCCATATGTTCTGCAGAATTTATGAATATTAAACCATCAATCAGGACAACTGGGGTTGCTGCATGTTGTCAGAACTTGGACACCATAGCTTAACTTGGATCAAACAACCCACAGTTAACACAATTACTAACTGAACTAGTACTGCTTATTTCATCCATATTCAAAATGGCTGCAGAAAACCCACAATTTGCTACCATTACTCAAAAGACAGGTCAACGTGTAGTTTGGCTCTTAGCTGCTACTAGTCTCTGTTGAGTTTACCACCTGCTTATCTACTAGAAACAACAACATGTTATATTATGCCAGGATTTGATGCTTTGGCACGAATGCTTGAAATAATTATGTGAAACAGCCAATTCTTCTTTTCACCATTCACAGACTCAGCATTAGATTGTAGGAGGGAAATGTGTTCATAGGCAATTTAGACCAAATTCGGAAGTGGTTTAGACCGCAGTCTTATCCATGCATATTTGCAATACACTCAGTATGGTCTGGAAAGACATGCATTGGATTGTCCTGTGTCGTCATTAATACGTCACACTCTGTCTTTCTTCATCTTAATTAAGGTGGCTTAATAAGTTCTTCTGTTTTTCTCCAATGACCTGGTACAGAAAGTCAGGAGGAACGTCCCTGACTGGCCCATAACTGCCTGGCTTAGTAGGGACTCAAACCTGGATCTCCACTCCAGTCCAAGTACCAGTCCAACATTTTAACCCCTCTGCCATTCTGCCTGTCACACTGTGAAACTTGCAGAATGAATCAGGTCAGCAAATAATTACTGTTTTTCTTGATCCTTCAGTGGGTTGATATTCAACCGATCGTTATTATACTAAAATCTAACTCACTCTCTCTCTCTCTCTCTCTCTCTCTCTCTCTCTCTCTCTCTCTCTCTCTTTCTCTCTCTCTGTGTGTGTGTGTATAAAAGACTCAAGGACCCCGAAGGAAGGTGAAATTGCCCTGAAATGGTAGATCTGTAGGGACAAATCTGCTGCTCAGCATTGGAAGGAATGGTTAAGTTTTGAAGTATCTTTATCTGTAGTTGAAATGTGAGAACAAAAAAAGAGCTGAGCTGGATCAGAGCAAGGCCCTCTCTAGCCCAGCAGTCTGCTCACAGGCCAGCCAACTTGCTGCCTGTGTGACAGGAGAAGAGCATCCACTTGCTCATGTTTCCCAGCAGCTGGCACACAAAGGCATCCAGCCTTTGAAGATGGAGCCAACATACACCCATCATGACCAGGAGCCATCGATAGCCGTATCCTTCCATGAGCGTGTCTATAAAACTGGGCCAGCCCCTCTCTCCCAGCTCCAGGGTTGGTTCTCACTGTGCTCCTTCTGCTGGTTTTCCTTTCCAAAACCTGTCTTGGAGAATGCCCTGGACCGTGTGTTTTGTCACTGCTCCTTTGACCTGGAACTACTGAAGCTTTTCCCCAGCAGACTTTGATCTGGCTCAACAGTTTACACACTTGCCTCAATCCTATATCTGGTCAAGCCTTTAGAAAAAGTATACACCTTGGTCTGAAAATTTAAAGAAATATCAAAAATAAAAAAGACACTGTGAGTTCTAAAGAAAAGTGATTGCAACTCTAGGTATATTTCCATGTAAATCTAAGTCATTTTGGAAATGTAAGTAGAAAATAAAAACTATTTTTGGAAAATGGTGACATATTCATATAGGGAAGGCACAGAATTACATAGGTAAAACCCTCCCCTCTCCCCTAAAATGGATTATTTCCCCTCTTTTATCCAGGAAAGTTAACAGAATTTACAAAGAACATATGGAACAAAATGTTGCAGCTGTTTGTTTTGTCCAAAGCCTAGTCTATGGTCAAGCTATTATAAATGAGAAATCTATGAAAGACTTTTACACTCATGTCTGGTGTTCTTACATCTAATCCCAAATGGTGCTAATGTAATGATGAGTCTGTTTTGCATTATCTGCTCTCTACCTTACAAGAATTTTGTTGTCCTGATTAGGACAAATGGATCAGACTATTTCCAGTGCATGTCTGTTTTGTATGCTCATTCATAAATCCATCCAGCCCCATTTCCACATTAATCTGTGTTTCCACATAAACCTGCATGATGGAATATGCAGTTTTATATGTACAGCAGGACACCCGAATCCACTGGCTCAGTCACTGCGTTTTCAGTTAACCATGGTTGATCTTGGCCCAAAAGAAGAGTTGTAAAGTGCCGTAAAGCGCCAAAGGAAGTCTTAAATTCCTGTAAGTGAAAATTCTTGATTTAATAGGGCAAGAAAAAAAATGTATGCTGAGGCAAGAATGAATAAAACTGGGGGAAAAGAAATGAATATCATTTACATCAGTTTATTTTGAGTATATTATTTGTGCTTATTTTGTGGCTCACAGCCCAGGGGCACCTGCTTGCAGCTCTAAACAACTGACATTTACCGTATGCAGCTCTCCCATTGAGCAAGTCTGGCCTCACCCATATATAGTATGGCATTTGCTATTATCCACAGTTTCAGGCATCCACTGAGGGGCTTGGAACCGATCCACAAGGACACAGTGGTTCCACTTTATTTTGACATTTCTTTTACACCCAACACAGCATCCAAAAAAAAAAAAAAAAAGTTGGAATCTGAGGGCTAACCATGTCCCAATCTACACATTAGCTTGGGAGGAATAAATCAAACCAATTAACTGCCAAATGTGGATTGAATGAAATTTCAGATCATCCTTAGTTCTGATGGTTCTGCACAGAAAGAGATGGTCCTACCTTGGTCCTTTATTGACAGATGATTTTGACTGAATATTGTAGTTGAATCATGTCAATGCAAGAATTTTAGGGCAATGAAGAATGGTAGGGCCCGCCTAGTTTCCGTTGGTATTATCTGACCAAGTGCTTAATACTCTCTTTTAAAATAAAGCTGAATGATGACTATAGGTTTGTTTTTAGAAGGAAGCAAGCTATCAGCAGAGCAAACCCATGGATGTTAACCAAGAAATCCTTTCTATTCAGTGAGGCTAATTCCCAGGTAAGTACATAGGATTGAACCTTAACAGTAGAATGGTATACATCTCTACATCACAGTAAGTCTTGCTAAGTTCAATTGCACCAGATCACTCTGTCTTGGGCTGCAGCTTAAGGTGCAATCCTATGCATGCTTAGACAGAAAAAAATGACAACTCCCAGCATTCCCTAGCCAGCAAGCTATTTGGTGCCAGAGTGATGGGGCGGGGGGAGAGAGAGAGGGAGAGAGGGAGGAAGGGAAGGAGGGAGAGCAGCGCTTAGTATGTTATATGGGAGAAAGAAAGAGAAAATAAACCTCTTCAAATTAATAAAGACTTTGCTGGGCAAGCAAATTGTGGATCACGATCCGAGTATTTAAGCTTATTCCAGGGAGGGTCACTTCTCAAAAGAAAATCCTAATGCAAATCATTTAAAGTAATGTTATGTAAATAAGCAGTAAGATTGGCTGCAGTTTCTACTCTGGCATGCTGTAATTTCCTTTGAAAGTCTCCCCTCCCTGCCTCTTTTTTCTTTTACTTAAAAAAATGCACACCCCCATTTGGAGTTCAATATAACCTCATTATGTCTCGTTGGCACTTTCTCCAGCGCAGGCAACAGCTGCATAACTCTGATAAACTTGCAAAAGGCTGAAGAGACATGATGTTGCTGGAGACTGATGAGATGCTCTCTCCCTTGGCAACGCTTGCTGCAGTTCAATCTCACCCTGGATCTTACAACATATAAATGCACTTAACAGACATTACATGCAGGGCTGCGAGAAAATCTCTCTGAGATACCCTTCCGTGCAAAAAAGAGCAGTGTGTCTGCTCATCATAGCCACACCGCATTAATAGTGATGGGAGCTTAGTGTCCGGGGGTAAAACTAATTAACAGGGAGAGGGGAATCAGGCCCGCTCAAGCCCAGCATATCACGGCCCTTCTTGGTGTGGTGCGACTGACCACCCAGTGCTTTCTTCTAATGCTTGGGCAAAGGACAAGACATTGCCCACCGCTCCTTCCTCCTTGCATTGGTGCTGTTTGGTGCTGGCAATGGGGCCACGTCCTCGGCCACGCCAGGACCAGTGAGACAGCTTGGAGCGAGCCACGTGGTACGCTCAGCCCAACCTTCTGACCCCCCTTCCCCCCCCCCCCCCCCCCCCCCCCGCAGCGCAGAGGGATGCCTCCCCCATGCCTTCTGAGATTTATCTATTTATTTGAAGTTTTCATATGCCGTCCAATACTAACAAGATGGCTCACAAAAATTAAAAAACCCACAAACAAGCAACCATATACAACAAAGAAAACACAGCACACTGCATCTGATAAATGTTGATAAAATCAAGGATAAAACCAATTAACTGTTAACAGATTGGGAAAATAAAAAGGTCTTCATCTGATGCTGAAAAGAATAAAGTGATGGCACCAGGCAAACCTCCCTGGGGAGCGTGTTCCACAGGGAACCACCACCGAAAAGGCCCCCTCCGAGTAGCTACCCTCCTAATTTCCTTCAAAGAGGGCTCCAGAGAAGGACCCCTGCCTCAGATCTCAAGGGGCAGGCAGGCACACAGGGAAGAAGGTGCTCTTTCCTGTATCCAGGATACAGCTGCCCCTATGGAATGTTGGGCCCCTAAGCCTCTGTGCCACATTGAGGTCCCTCAAATGCCACCCTAACAGGATGCTGAGCTGATGGAGTGCTAACTGCACGTTATTCAGAATAGCATTGTTTCAGTACAGTACATCCTTATACATTTGACACTTACTCGTTTCAAAATGCAGTTATAGGATATAAGGAATGGCCTAATGGGGAGTTAGTTCTCTTAGTGTATGCTTGGAGATTCCTTTAATGGAAGATGCTAGGGAATCAGCCCAGACCCTAATTCTGCATCCAAAGGATATGCTACTCTACCACAAAGCTACCCCAATTATATGCTGTCTTATCATCCAGGAAATGATCTGGAAATATGATGCTATAGCATTTTCACAACTTAAAGGGAGCTAATCAATTCCTGGGTGTAAGTAAAGCAAAGCTCTCTTCACATACTCAGCAGCCTGATGTGTCAAGGTTGGTTGGTTGGTTTGCTTTACAGAAACCAGCAATGGAAAGTCTGTGGTTGGCCTAGTTCAGATGTAGCAGTCTCAGACCAATAAACCATAGCCTCCTATCATGGCTGGTACGCAAGCAGGAATTGAATCATAGATCCCAATCACATATAGCAGATAACTATGATTTAAAGAAGTCACAATAACAGTTCCAAAGCCAGGTGTATGAGGAAAGGGGAGAAGAACAAACACACTGTTGCATCTCAGATGGATAAAGCATGGTTTTGCTAACTCAAGATTGTTATGTCTGAACTGGGCCATTGTTTAACGTCAGGAGACATCATCATGTTATGGATTATTGACTGTTCCAACCCAAGTGTTTTGTCTGAAATGTCTGAAAATTTGCTTTTCAGACAAGACGACTTATATAAGCATCTACACAGTATGCATGGAGATGTCAAAGTGAACCCTCTGAAGTAGCAATTACAAAAGGCAGAACTTTAATAGTTGGAACATGGAACAAAAACAGAGCGCTGTTTCATGTTGACCCAATACAAGGCTAGGGTTAACCAGGACTGAGAAGAAGTGTGTGCATTTCAAATTAATGGTCAAAGGGTCATCTTTATGCCATTCAATTCTTCAGTTGTGACATCATTTAAAATATCAGCTCCCGTCAGAAAGTGCTTTGTAAAGACCCTGAGAAAAATCCTGTGTGAATTTTTAAGGTCATTTTAACCCAAGGGAAATCTTAGATAGCAAGGTTCCTTGGAGTAATCTAACGTCAATTTATTGAGGGACAGGGTCTGTTTATTGGAATTGTAAATGTATGGATTTAGAAAAATACAACAAATACATTTTGTAGATTGAACCTGTATATCATTGCCTATTTGTTTCTAATATGGCCATATGAATATATTCAGTCAAGCACAATATTAAACAATTTTAGGCATCTACCTAATCTACTGAATTCCTTCTGACTGACTTCCAAGTAGAGCTGTCTAGAATGCCAATTAAGAGGAGGAGGAGAAACAACATAGTCACCTCCCTCCTCCCCTGCTTTTCTTAATAGTATAACAAAAGTGCATGTACTTTGCATGTATAATTCCCAGGTGGAACCCCTGCTAAGAGTTAGGAAAGACTTGCCTGAAGCCCTGCAAAACCACTGCCTGTTTGTATGGACAGACAGTATTGAGTTAAATAGAGCAATCATCTGACTCAGCTGCCTATCTTATAAGTTCTAGCCTTTCTGACATCCTCTTCCACAGACACAGGGAAGGAAATCAAGGCCTGCAAGTCTACCTTGAATTTGTTACAAGGCCAGGATAGTACTGGGAGCTTTTAGAACAAAAAACAAAAACAACAGAGAATGAGAAATGTAATTACTTTCTGGGAAGTGTTGGCCTACACCCCACAGCATCCACAGAGGAAATTCCAGCACAAGTAGTTGCACAGGCGCTGTGGAAGACTTCTTAACCTAAAGTGTGTAATGGAGGTTCAAGCAGAATTTCAGTTGGATCCCCCATGACTTGGTTTCTGCTAGTGCAACATCATTCGCATTAGTGTAATGCACCATCAGATATAACTATTTACATTAAAGAAGAATTTCCTTTGATGTAAAGCAGAATGACAGTTATTGGCACCCAGATTGTTGCATTTTATTTGATGGAGAATACTCTTTGTGGAATCAGTGGGGCTGGTCACTCATACCTATTTTTTATGGATTATTCTTTTTGCAGAAGTCATAGACAATGTCCGTGTGTGTGTGTGTGTGTGTGTGTTTGTGGGAAGGCATTTCCTGTGTTCAAACAAATTTACATTATTCCTACCAAATGTACTGTTTAAAGATGTCATTGAAGGAAAATGTGTTATAGATGGAGCAATTAGTAAATTGTGGTGAACTTGATAGAGTTTTATAAAATTGCCTATAGAGTAAATAGTGCTGACCTTTCCTCCTCTCCATTAAAACTTGGGATTACTGAATGAGATGGTTTGACAATAGCTTCAGGATGGACCAAAGAAAGCATGTGCTCAGATGTCATGAATCAGCTGCTGCAGAACGTGGTGATGGCCAGCGGCTTAGGTGGCTGCAGAAGAGGACTGGACTTGGAGGGCTAATCTAGGAATGCTGACTAGCCATGCTGGTAAATGCAGTCTCAGCGATCCGTGGCATTAGGTCAGTCCTTCGTCTTCCTTGCCCACTCTGCTTCCTGTGTCACATGGCAAAATTACTCCTGAGAGGAAGGAAACTCTGAAAGCTGATCTGACACAGTGCCAGTATTCAAGGGCAATATATGGTGAAAAATTTTACTAGACAGTAGAAGCTTTTTCTCGAGTCTAAAGTAGCTCTTTGCATCCCTGGGTACCCAAGTCAGAGGGATGGAGACAACACATTTTCTTGATAAGAAAATTAGCAGTGGCACGCAGGGGGACATCTCCATTCTTATTGCTATACCTTAGTGGGATTGCCTTTAAAAAGAACCAGATTGGCATTAAGAGAGCTGATCACAGCCTAGTACCCCAAGTATGGAAAACTGGGCTGTGAAAATTCACAGTGGCAAAATTCCAATCAATAAGCAGCAAACTGGGGAACATGGCCATTTTTTATTTATTTCATAAACACAGCTCTAAATTAGATGATTCCTGGGGGACAATTAGAAACAAGCCATATTACTTTTCTTCCCATGTAAAACCTATTAAGCTTATTACACAAATTCCTTCAAGGCTTTAGGAGAGAGCCTACACTTGATAGACTAAGGAACTTTCCTCCCAAAGCCGTTTACTCTATTTTAATGAGGCTTGTGAGCTCAGAGAGTTTGATTAGCCTGACGTTGTGGGGGGGGGGGGGTGTTCATGGCTTTCCCATTAGCAATTTTATCAGGCAATGAGAGCTCCTAGTCACAGTCTCGCCTAATCATTGATAGCAAAGAGACCAGCACTTTGCTTAAAGCAGAGAATTGTGAATCCGAAGGCACAGGCATTATCCTTAGCAGAAGCATGTGCACACACACAAATGCGCACACACACAGAGTGAGCAATTTGTAGTGAGATATTCTCCAAATTGTATCTTAAAGAGCAGTACAATAGTAATTAGGCTCACACAGCCTGAGTGGAGGAAGCTCCTAAGGGAAGCTTGCCTATGAAGTGGGTAACTAATGAAAGGAATCAACATCAAGTCTTGGTTCCTTGACTGGAGGGCGGATATGAAGCAATTACAGATTCCATGTGGCCTACACTCTGCCCTTTCCAAGGGAACCAGGTATGAGCATCCGTACTGTTGCCTAATGACTTTTGGTCAAAGGAATTCAGGAAAAAAATACGTAACATATGTTGCAAGGGGCAATATGCCATGTGGCATGACTACTAATGTAAAATATATGGTGCTGGCATGCATAATAGCTAAGAAAAGCTGCCACACTGTTGTCATTGTACTAGATGTCATTTATGTTACTGCAATATAATTTGTGTAGTTGTACTTTTGTGCTGGATGCTTTTATTTTATGTGTTCATAGTTTAATGATGAATTGCAGGGGTGGTCTCTTTTTTTCAAACTGATGCAGATTTTCCACACTGAAGAGGACCTTTTGAAGATGAAATGCATTCAGGCTATTAATATTTCTTTATCTGTTTATACTACATCGATGACTACCTTTAGAGTCAGCAATTCATATGGAACAGTGAGGCAAGATATGATTCTGTAGGTTTCCCAGAGGCCTGCAAAAGATGGGTAAGGAATCTGTTCCACTGAAGGGTTTTTTAATGTGAATTCACCAAATTCAAACCTGAAGCCAATACGTAAATTGAGGCAGAGTTGTAGACCAAAATCTGAACTTTTCCAAGCAATGGATGCAGTCAAATGAAGAGACCAGTTGCTTCACTCTAGGGAATGAAAGACAACCTAAAGGGATATCCTGGCTGCTTGACTGAATTCAAGCAAGCTGGCCAAGCATGACAAAAGCCATGTTTCCAAGAGACAGATCAGCAGAGATACAATGGACAAAAGGGGTGCCCAGGAGGTCCCTTAGCTTGTCAGTCTGTTTCCTAGCAAGGCCGCTGCAGGATCGGATCGTGCTTCCTGCCAAAGCTGGGCTGGCCAATCACAAGGCATCCACGTGGGCTGTCTGGCCAGGGAAGCGACCCAGTCTTCAGGAGGAGGGTATCTGTTCTCACCTGGGGTCTCCAAGGATCACACATGGCAGCAAAGCAACTCCTTTAACTAAATCACAGCAGAGGACAGCCAGTCAGTGAAATCCAGTCACCCGAAAGACACATAGCCTAATTCCCGAAAGAAAGGATGCTGTTCCTCCTAGCCGCTAGGAAACCTTTGCTCAAGCAGGGCATTTCACAGGGCATTTTGCCCATGGTGTTAGTGTGATGCCACCAAAGCACCAAAATAGAGACCACGGGTATACAAGGGGCGCCATGACTCAGCTCCTCCATACATACATAATTAAGACTGTGTGGAGGGGGGAGGCATGCCTGCTGATCCCTCTTTCACTATCATGCACCGATCTGTCCTGCCCCACTCCCATGCTCCTTACACTCTGTGAGGAGAAACATCTAATGGTTAAACATTAAAAAAAATGCTACTGACCTTCCACTAGCCCTTATTTTTTTCTCATGGATGGTCGCTGGAATTGGGTTTCTTTGCTTCCAGGTATTGCAGAGAACCCTAATATATTCCTCAAACCTGCCTACACCCAGACACATCCCATTTGTTCCAGGAAATGCATGGCAGCAAGGACGGGATGAGAGACCTGCCTCTCTTTCCCAGCCAAGTCTGATGCGTATGGTGAGAGCCAGAGAGAGAATTCTCAGTGGCTGCACCCAGTTTGGGATTCCCCATTGCAGGAGTCCTGGCTAACCTCCTTGCTGTTTATCACCCTTAGATTACAATCTTTTTTTTTTATTTAAAGAGACATTTGGCCTACTGAGCTGTTTTGGTTTGTTTGTCGTTTAATCTTAATTGTTTTTTAACCAGCCGCTGCTACCTGCCATTTGATCTCCTTTTATTGCTCATCATCATATTGTCTTAACAGTGTCATCACTGTATCAATCGGTTACTTTTTAAACTATGTTTCAGATTGTCTTTTATCATTTGCTGCTAAGGAAAGGCAGGCTATAAATTTAACATTTTTTTTTTAATGGAAGGGATTTTTTCACCCAAGTTAAAAGGGTAAGGAAGTTAACACATTTAGAGAGTATCTCAGCTGCTATTAGAATGTAACTGTTTTATATGCAAAGCAAGAAACAAAAACATGGATATGTTTTTTTAATTGAAATATTTAAAAGGCTATGTATTATTTTCTTTGTACCAGCACGTTTTTGTCTCTGATCTCATTCCTTAGATAGTATGCCATAATGCCCATCTCTGAAATTATAGCCAGAACTATCAATGGGCATTCCCACTGTTTTGAGCAATATTTAAAACCAAATCCCTAGCAGCAGTCCAAATGAATTTGGTGGACCTGCTGAATTATAAAGGGAATTCAGAATGTGCAAATCTCCTTCTAATCACAGTGCAAATGCTATTGAATTATGGCTAGAAATGGCATGCAAAATGACATGGCAGAAATATACAGCTTTTCACACCAAAGCAAAATCTTAAAAGTGGCTTTTGTACAATTACCTTGGAAAGCTTCCCTTCCCTTCCCTTCATGTAGTGCTCTATTCACTGCCTGTCTTCTCTCTCTCATGTGAAAAAGGAAGGACCAGGAGGATTATAATCAATCTCAGATACGCTGAATGGACTTGCATGGCTATTGTAACAGGCCATAGGGATGAACGGACATTGTAAAATCCGTTCCATCTACATTTCATGGATTATTTATCAGCTGCTTCTTGTTCTATTGTCTGCTCAGTGATGGAAATGAGTTTTGCGCAAATGCATTTGTATGCATTTGTGTAAATTTATGCTTGTGTAAATTTTGCACTCTAGAAAACACGCTAATCCCTTGCTCCATACATGAATCCTTCAAAAATGAGTATTTTCCTACTTTAGTTTACAGGGGGAACTGCATGTTTTTCATTGTTTTCATTTTTTATTTTTTCTGCAATCATATTTGCATAAAATGACAGAGAATAACAAAAAGTCCACAAATCCACATATTCTCAGCCCAACCTGCTTCACTGGGTTGTTTCTGTAAGGAGCAAGGAGGAGGAGGATGTAAGCTGCCCTGAGTTTGTTGTAAGAGGAAAGGCAGGATATACATCTAATAAATAAAACAAACTGGAATTTGTGTGACTTGGCTACTGGCCAAGATAACCTCTTGGTATAAAAAGGGAGGAGGAGGGGAAAAGTCATGGATGTTCACCTTTTCAAGTGATTAATTCATTTATTTTACACCAGCAAGCCTTGGATTGCTGGTCTAAACTCATTGCATTGGGTTTACTCATGGAGATTGATAAGCAGGAAAGAAAATTGTGGTGATCAAGGCAAAAAGCAATCATTTAAAATATTCAGCCCAACAGAACTTTCGATGAATTATGAAAAAGAGAGAGAAATGACTGGGCAAAGTGTATGTACATTTCTTAGAAATGTGCTTCAAAATGTAGTAATGCTTAATTTGTCACTAGAAAATGATTATGCATGTGCATAATAGGACATAAATATATTTAAAGACTATTTTTATCCAGCAAATGTTGGCCCGTAAGTAATCCTGAATAGGTCTCAGAGTCTTGTTCAAGCATTCTGCTGACAAATATTTTGAGCATAAATTAACCTCAGACTACTGCTGGCCATGCACAGACGGAAACAGGTATGAGGCATGTATCTAGCTGTATACTGGCATATAAGATGACCTTGAAACCAAAACTAGCAGAGCAAAAACTGGGGGTCATCTTGTACAGTGATGTACACTGACCTCATCTTCTATGCAAGTCACTTTATATGATGATATATACAGGTATTTTTCTGAAATGTACTTCCGGGTCACTTGTTACATACATTATTACTGTATAGATTCAGTATAAGATGCTCCTTGAAACTGAAAATAGCGAAGCATAAATTGGGAAACGTCTTACATGCCCATCATATGACAAACACCTGAAAAACAGCCCCAAATACTGACCTCATCTTACATGTGAAGCGGCTTATATGGTCAGCATGCAGAGTTTATTCATCTGTTCTTACATGTATACCCCGCTCTTTTTCCTTCTAGGTATCCTGAGGTGTCCTACATGGTCTTCCCCCCCTCTGCCTTATTTTCACAGGGCCCCTGAGGTTAGGCTGAGAGTCCCTGGCAGGCCCTGACTCACCCAGTGCACTTCTCTGGGCCTGCTCAGCTCCCTCAGGTCCCCCCAGGGATGGGATTTGAGATCAGAAAGAAGAGCAGGGAGAAGGCAGTGGGGGACTGTGCTGGTCCCGGGAGGTACGGGCACTGTGCCATGCCAAGCCCAAGCTTCAGCCAGCACTGTGCAGAATGACCACTTTTCCCACACTGGCCGAGACTCGCTGCCCTGGATGGAGAGAGGCCTGAGCAAAACCACCACACCTTTTGGGGAAGGTGGAGTCAGATTCTGTTGTTCTGGTGCACCTCTGCTCTGTCGCCTCCAGCCCAGCCAGACTCACCCTCCAGGTCATGAGAAATATAAAATTCTGCATGTTGCTCCCCCCCCCCATGCCACCGCCTCCTCCTCACTCTCCTCAAATGGACCACCACCCTCTGGGCTGGCTAGATTTATTGACTAGCCTCACAAAAGATGCACTACTCTGTGTTAGCTGAAAGGGCTCCAGAAATAATTTCGGTTTATAACCTTTTGCAAGGGATGTTCACTGCTGTCTCTCCATCCATTATATGCCTCCACGGACTCAACTCTCATCACGGTGGAGATCGTGAAAACTTTATTGACAAGAAAAGGTCATTCCTTAGGGTGAAAATGTAAAGCCCGCTTCACATTCTTCAATGACCACCACAGGGATGTGATGTGATATTGCTGGTGCAGCTGACACACATGGTGGACTGTTTCTGGGTGGCCACATGCCAGCTGGATCAATCAGCACCTTGGAATTTGATTTTATAAACTCAAATTGTCTTTGGAAAAGCATCACCATGTGATTGCATGTGGCAACCACGAGAAGTGGACCTAAGCAGCAAAACACAAGAATCTAAACTCCAACACCAAGGAGCCATGCTTAAGTCCCACTGAAATCCATGCCACATGGTGATTACTCCTATTTGTTGATTTCAGTGCGGCTTGGGGACAACTAGCATTTTCTAGACTGATTGTTTTTGAAAAATAAATTGCTACTTCAAGAAATACTACTTGACTATTTGTCAGTAAACCATGGTGCTTTGCTTCATGTTTCAGGTTTTATACCTTTCTAAATAAAATTTGCATCCTAAAAATGTTACCCAAATCTGAGAGTTTTTCAGATATAACCTTGTCTCAGTTCTGTAATGTTTGTGCAGATATGAAGAAAGAGGGTAAATATATTTGCAATCATTTTGGTACCTATTCCTATCCCTGATTTCTGTCTCATTCAGCATGTTTCACAGTGGCTGAGTTTCCCTCAGTTCAGATTTAGAATGAGTACAGTGAATGAGCAAAGATTATTTGGCTTTGTCACTGATCTGAGCAGCGTTATTGATCCTGTAGAACTCTGTAGTGAGCCTTGGGTTCACCATGAAAGTCTGGCTATAATATACTCTGCATGAGGTGGGGCAAGCACAGTGCACCTCTAGCAGAAATAGCTGTAATAGAATGGAAATGACAGCAGCAATGACAATAATTTCACTAAAGGTGGGCTTGCACCACATAACAAGTGGTGGTGGTTCTTTGCACAAGTTGGCCTGTCACATCACCCAGAGCTGATCATGATATTTCACCATGGTCCATTTGGTTTCTGGAAACTATAGAGAGAAACAACCATCTGTTTCATGGTTTCCATGCTTCGCTGCAGCTTCATTGGGTGTTCAAACCCAGCACCGTGGTTTACATGGACCTACCAAGCTACCACAGAATCCCCTGGAAGGAGTGGCTGCTGCAGGAGCTGCTCCAGCCCACCAGCCCCTACTATCCCACTTTACCTAGCAACAGATGAGTCAAAACCTGCCTCATTCCCACAGGCTGCTCCACACTCCCTTCGCTCTCAAGCTTCTCCCCTCCAGGTGTCCCCCTGTTGCTTTGGTTGCTCTCCAGCAGCGAAGAAGCAAGCCACACTGCCTCAAAGATGGCTCATAGAGGCAACCATGGCTTGCACTCCCATCTGCTCAGCCTGGTTCTTCTCACCAGGGTTCCATTCAGGAGTTGCTCTGCCTTTGCCTTCCAGGCAAAAGCATCTCTCCTCTCTCTATAAGGTTGCCTCTTCAGGCAGAGGGCACATGGGCAATGCATGGGGCATTAGCAATGGGGGAGTCTCCCTGAAAAGGCAGTGCTCTCCACTCTGTCTTCTATTCTCCCTTTACTCGTCTCTCGTCTGCTACACACCTCAGAATTGTCAACAAGTCTCACCATCAGCTCCCCCACTATCACAACTGTGGCACCCACACTTTCTCAAAAGCCAGCCTAGCGACATTCCCAGGGAGCTGCACGTGTGAGCTGTTATCCGACGCTCGCCTACTCGGCGATGCTGGCGCTAGTTGTCTCCCATGCTGAGAGAGAGGGCTCTGCATGCCCGCTGTAGCACATGTGCCATAGGTCACCACCACTGGCCTAAATTCATCAGAAGTACTTCTTTAACCTAATAAATGAATTGGACAGGCAGTGATTGCCTATTCATTTCAAACTTTGTACTCAAAATTTATCACAAAAACGTTGACAGAAGCCCATCCTTCCTGAGGCACTCATCCAGCTGCTTGTGCTTTATTTGCCCCCTTAGATGGCTGACTCATACATCAGGCTTCTGCCTGTTGTGGAGCCCCACATGTAGGCCCTCATTGGAGCTAAGTATGGTCCCACCGCCATCAAAATCCGATGAGCAGTCCCTTTTCTACCCATCCTGTGTCTAATCATGGATGCCTCCCTAGGCCTAGAAAGACCTGCTGTTCAGAGTGCACTGGGGGAGATGCATATTTGCTCATTCTCTGGAACTTCGTTCCTTCCCTTTAACTACTCCACTGGCCAAAGTTATGATGAACAGGAACAGAATATAAACCGTGTAATATCCCCAAAATGATCCCCAAGGAACAAGAACTTAGCTCAGCCAATACAGACAGCATGAAAAATTCCTTTCTGAATTTCAACAAGCAACCACCAAACACTTGGAGTGATCATAATAGAGGGACTGTGCTGCTTTCCAGCCAAACTGAGGCCAAACCACCTGGATGAAAAGCTTATTTTTAATTATTCATTTAAACTATTCCTAGGTCACCTTACAGTGCAGAAGCCTAAGAGTAGGCCTCTCCCAAATCTCTTCTACTGTCTTTGAAACGTGGAGCTCTTTTGCATTGTATGTGATTTTGTCCTCTCTTACTCCCCTGTTAGGTGTGAACTCTCAATTATCACAAGATCCAATGCAGAGCCTGGGCCAGCAATGGCTAGAAAGCAGAACTCTAGGGTGTGTGTGTGTGTTTTGTCTTCAACACCCAGCATTCTATGCTGATTGGGTCTTCTGGAAGATGTACCTTTCGCTCATCCCTCATCTGTAACCCCTGGGAATCTTCCTGGGTGTTACAGACCTTGGACACCCCCAGCAGAGTGGTTAGAATAAGATACAAAGCATGTCAATTCTTCCTGTCCTGCCATCATACCCTTCCCATGCACACTGCCACTGTTTGGGGGTTCGCTTCATTTCAATCTAAAGTGGTAGTTAGAATGTTGGACTATGGAGAGCCGGGTCTTGTAAGGATATGAAGGAAGCACAGGTAAATACACTTAAAATGAATATAATGCCTCAAATTGTTTATGTCTTATTTGGAATTCCTTTATTTGCACCTTGCATGTTTTTCTAGAAGCGTAAAGTTTTGCTTTGTAAATGTTCATGGGGCTCCACTCCACCATGAATATCCTTGAAAAGGAGGTAACTTTCAGTCAAAGAGAGTGGATCTGGCATCTCTGACCTTTCCTTATACCATAAGGCCTATTTTATTTATTATTTATTGCATTTATATTCCCACTGTGGAACTCAAGACTATGGAGTGACTATGGAATACACTCCCCAGAGATGTCTGCCTGGCGCCGACCTTATACTCTTTCTGGCACCAGGTAAGGACCTTTTTATTCAGCCATCATTTTAATAATTCAGGATTTTAGATGTTTTAAGATCTGTTCATAGTCTCACTGTCTCTTCTTTCTCTTCCTTTCTTTTTTCTTTAGTTTTATGAAAGCGTTGTTTTATGATTGTTTATTATTTATTGTTTTTTTAATTACTATATTATTGTATTATTATTGTATTATTTTATCATTGTAAGCTGTCCTGAGCTGTCATTGTTAAGGATGGGGTAGAAATGTTTTAAATAAATGAATGAATACATGCGGTTCCCAGGCAGTCTCCCCTCCAAGCTCAGGCCAGCCCCAGCCCTGCTTAACTTGCACCAGATTTCCACATAGATTAGATTTGGATATTCATTTCTGGGCTCCTCCTATTGTCATATCAAATTAGATAATGTGCCCCTTCTAGTTGTGGCAGTTAGAGAGCTTATGGCCTATCTTTGTAGGCTGATGCTGTTTATTTCCACATGCAAAATTGACTTAGTGGGGAAATTCAGATTTTGAAAATGACATGAAAACATTTGCTGGGCAGACTTAGATGCACGGGCTAATACTTCGTTGTTTGCATGGTTGAGCTTGTGGGTCTTGGTGATCATTTTTGGCATTCCCCAGCTTTGCAGGCTAAATATAAATAGACAGCTATGGCATAGAAATATAATAATAATAATAATAATAATAATAATAATAATAATAATAATAATAAAAATGGAGTGGAAGCATTTGCCTGAGTCTAGCTTTGGCCCTGCTGCTTGGGCCGCTTTGGAGCTGCATGTGTTATGAGGCATATCGATGGAGAGTGAACAGCTACATTGGCCTACAACTCATGTCTATAAATATCTATGATTTGTGAATGAATATGGCCCACGGGGTCTCAACCAAGAATGGAATGCCGAACCGGAGCACTCCATTTTGCCCACTCAGCAGGGTGCATCGTTATTATCCATTTCACAAGGAATCACTGATCTTGCACTATGCTTCATGCACCACAATTTGATATTTCAAGTATGTTCAAACCCACAATGTCTCTTCAAGAAAAGCTTAATTAAATTGGCCAATTGTTGAAGGTGTGATGCTACTAATGCTTCTCTTTTCCAGTGTTTTGCCAATTCCCAGTGGCATCTTTCTTTTGAGAGGAGATAATAACACAGATGGAAAGTTCTTTAATATTTAAGGATATACATTTTTAATTACTACTCATCACTTGGAATTCAACACAAGGTCAACATAAATGGCTTTTCTGCACCCTTTTGACAAAAGGCTTATATTACAACATTAGAAGGATAAACAATTGCCTGCAATAAGAGTGGGTGGAGGACTTGATGTAATGTTTGATTTTTGAATGGGTGGCCTTTAGGCATAATCTGCAAATGGATAAATATATGGCTTATACATGACTATTTTCAATTATGGTAGTATGTTCTGTTTTATACTAATACATAAGGATCTATCACATAGATGTAACCAGTTATGGATCTTTCTAAATCTGTGGAGGGCAAATCTTGTATTGCACAGTAGTAAATGCATATGTACAAAATGTGAATTTGGCCTGATAAGGTTGTTCTTCCTGGGAGAAGGCAAGAAGTAGTTGAGGGCAACACCCAGTGCTTCTGGCTTGAAGAGAGAAAGGCTGCAGCTGCGAGAGCTCTGTGGAGAGGCTTTGCTTAAATAAATCTTGGGTTTATTTGGAAGGCAGAGCCTGTCTGAGTCTCTGGGGTGCAGTTTGCTAACTTTGAAACAGGTTCAATTCCCAGTCTTTTATAAAGTCCCCTGGGTGACCTCACTCAGTCACTTTAGCCTATCAATCTCATGGTTATTGTGAGGATACAGGCGATATTTAGGCTGCCTTGAGCTCTTTGGAAGGAGAGCATAAACATTATAATAAGAATCACAAAGATGTATTTTCTGAACAGACTATTTACTCATTCATAATATTTCTAACTTATCTTTCTGTATAAAAGTATACACAAAGTAGCTAACAAGCATAGCCAAATTCAAAAACCATTTTAAAGAGTTAAATTAAGGTAAAAATTAAAATTGCAATCCCAAGCAGAAAACACCAGAGGTTAGAAAATGATGCTTCAAAAGGCAACACCTAAAACCCCTGCTGGAAAAGATAGTCCTTCGCTGTTCTCAGGAAGCAAGCAATGAGGGGGGCAGGCAAGGCTTTTTAGCTTGGCTGTTTCAGCAGCAGAGAAAAGGCCCTGCATCTTGTCTGGTGTGTGTTGCTGTTTCCCATAAACAAAACAAATGAGAGAAAGAAAACAATCTATTTAGCTGATTGTCTGGGATAAAAGAACTGAAAAATAATGTGCCTGATTCAGGGGAAGTTCAGCCTTTAAGGCAGTAGTCCTTTGTACACACACTTAGCAGTAAATTATCTTTTTTTCAGTAGTGATTGCTACCAAGGGAAACTGATGGTTAGGTTTACTTATCTCCCAGTGATTCCAATAGCAGAGAGCCTGGACTGATGCAGCAAAGGAGTGCTTTGCTTTGTCTGGATCATGCCTGTTATTCAGAGAGGGGGGAGCTTTGAGCCACAGCCTGCCGTGTGATGCTGAGCTCGGAGGGGTCTTAGAGCTGCCGCATGGCATCAGATCTGACCTGCAAACAAACAGCATCTTGTTTTGAATCCTCCTTCGCCAGCCCTTCACCCTTCGGATGTGTTGGCCTAAAATTCCCAGCATGGGCCATGCTAGCTGGGGCTGATGGAAGCGATAGCCCACTGCAACTTGCAGTGTGCTGTGCTCCAAATATTGCATAGGTGCAGCAGGCCAGAAACGCAAAAATGGCCTTCAAAAAATCAGATACTAATGACAAAGAAGGAGATCAATGGAATACACCTGAGTCAGCTGCACTTCCGCAGGCCATCAAAGTGCCACATGACTGCTCCTCACTAGCTCCTGTTCCCATTCTAACTTGAAAGGCCTTCCAGCTCTCCAGCAAATCTCATGATGACGTAATGATGAACTGCCGCTCTTGTTGTTGCAGATTCTGCTGCTGCCGTAATCACCTGCACCCTGCTGTTTTGCCTCTTGTCTCCTGGTCCATCTTTTATTCATAGGGGAATAAATTATTATGGAATTAGTTAATCAATCTTGACACTTATCTGAAAGAATTAATCAATCAGTTCCAGGGTTGTTTACCAGGTTGTTCTCTCCAAGGGACCAATAAATTATACATAAATACCTGACAGCAATTACTGGGAATGAGGTAGGGTTGCCAGACTCAATAGAGGACTGGACTCCCATGCTTTTAATTGCCCTGCTATCTGTTGAAGCTGGCAACCCTCAGAGAGGCAAGCAGACACTCCGCTTGGAAATTAAGCTTCCTGCCTCTGAATGGCCGGGAACCTTACTAGCCTCACTTCTGGGTGATATATCGTCCCAGTCTGGATGTTAACATTGAAAAATGGTACGTGGTTATCAAAGAGGAATGCCTGGTGGTAGATCTTTCATGATCAAAAAATTGTCCCATATTAACCTGCTAATAGTACTGCAACTGCAAGATCCATGTATTTGCAGGTGCTGTTATGAAAAGAAATTCCGGTGAAAAGACAACAGAGCAACATTTTCTCTTCCTGCTAATGTCAAAAAGTATGAATAGTGTCCTGCCATGAATTAGGTTTTGGTGGGTCAGATTAAAACTAGAAGAGGCAAGATCAGATACAAGGAGAACTTTATTTATTTATTTAAAATAGATTTAAACCCTCTCCCAAAGCAATGTGCATCACAACTCAAAATTGCAAAATGTAATAAAATAATAATAAGAAAAATAAAAGCAGTGCAAAAGGCAAAATTCACAATTAAAACCAAATACCACCATAGGCACAACAGCCCAAGTACAGTCCTAACTAGATTATAGGTCAAGGTGCAAAGATAATTTTTAGGGCCTAGCACAACCACAGAAGAATTTCAGCACATGTGTGCTTAAGCTTGTTTTAAGTTGAAGACAAAGAATAGGGGATTGACAAAAGTATTCACAGAAAATGCAGGTAGAACATTAAAGCCACGTCTCCCCTAATTTGCACAATTTGTGCATATCCTCCATAGACTAGAGCAAGGCTGAAGAAATCAAACTGGGAATCAGAAATAAGATGAATGTGAGCGTGTGTTCAACAGCTGTGAACATTTCTGGAATTTGCGTTCAAAGCTTTGAGTGGGGCATGCCTACATGTTTAGTTTGGAAAAACAAGATTCCCATACTTCCCTAGCTCACACTATTATACTGCCATCTTGATTGCCTGTGAATTGGATTGGATTACAAACCCCCATGATCTAATAATGGTACCAGTGAACTCTACTTTGGAGTTGCTCAACCCAAAAACATGTCCAAAATGATTGGGAGGGCTGCCACCCACCCCCAAAGGAAAATGCAAAGCATCTATCTGTTCTATTCCACTTCCACAATTCTATATTGAGGGGTGGGATTGTGTATTAATCCATTATTGTGCCACTGCATTCACTCCCAGTCATGTGTCACAGTATGTGGTTTTCCCACAACATCCTAGTGTGGGGGTCCGCATGGTAGCGAAGGGCCAGTATACACCAACTCCTTACTCATCCAGAGGTCCCTCCAGATACAAGGGAGGGCCTTTGCCAAAATGGAATCAGAAGATTGTGTCTGGCTGCATTACAGACTTCCCCTTGCAAGATATGGAGCATGCTTTAAAACTCATCAAGGAAGACCTTAAATCCAATAAAAGTGTATTTAAAAATCTTACTAGACTGGAGACCTCTGAGATCTAGACAACCTAGCACCGCTGACAAGATGTGCCAAGTTATGGCATGGTTTTCTATCTTGCATGGCCCAAGTTCTCCAAAGCCTGAAGGGGAGGCAAAGAAGACTCTCTTCCTATGCTAAAGGCCTTTCTGTCTTTCTGGAGTGCTCACAATTGCCAGAAACCAGTGGGTTCTAGATCTGCTCTTGAATGCCAGTGGAGACCAGAGTTCCAGACCCACAGTTGATGTAGGCTCCAATATCATTGTGAGCAGCTCTTTACACTATCACTGTCATGTCTGGTGAACTATTATATGTGCAGCAATAACTTACAAGACCTTGGGATACAGTTTAAGGTTTTACACACTGAGGTTTGAAAATCTTAGCCAATTTAGATTCCAAGAGCTCTGAGAAACACTTCTCATTTGATTATACTATTATTATAAATCTACTTAAAAGCAGAGGCACTTTAAGATCTTCTACACCTACGAGTAAGTTACACTGTCATTTTGTTTTATTTTTGCATGTCATGCTTCTACAAATCACAGGTGAGAAGGAAAGAGACTTACCATATAATTTGTTATGATAATAAAGGTATGCACCAGTCAGCTATTACTGGTAAATAACTAGGGGACCTTTCATCTTCTGTCAAGCACAGTGGTGTGGATTATGGCCCAGAAAGCAGCTATCAGTTCCTCTCTCCTTTCCGGCCTCACACACACACAAAGACACATGCAGGAGGCAGAGAGAACAAGTGCCCGTCTGGGTGGACAGGCGTCTGATCAAAGGGCCAAAAGCTGTCAGAAACTCACACGACTGAAGACCCCAGTTGCTCTTTGGTGCTCACCTTGCCTTTGATCTTCACACGCTGCACACTGAAGGTTCTGTCTGGCTGGAAGCATGAAGGAGCAGGGCTACAATCTGGAAGGAGCAGCATTCGCCTTTCAGATGGCCCAGTCCCTTGGCAGCCTTATTACTGCTGAGACATGGTGAAGAAAAAATTCTGGGAAGTGCATTAAGAGAAATTATTTCCATAAACATCCTGCCTCAGACTCCATTTGGTGAGGTTTGTTTTCTCCCACCCCAGAGAAGATGAGTAAACAGGAACCAAGACCCAGTTCTGTATGAAACACAAGCTCTAAGCTAAATATCAGAAAATCACTTCTTTTTTAGAATGGAGACAACCACTGCTTAGTTTGAAGGAAAATCTGTTTGGAACATTTGATATGCTGGTGGTACAGTGTGGCATGCCTGTAAAAACACAGATGAGGGCATTTGGGGTGCTTTGAAATACACAGACTGACTGACTGACTGACATAGCAAATATTAAAACAAATAATGAAGAAAAACCATTGTTTAACTCTGAATTTAAATTTCCTCCTTTTCTTAAGGGTTTCACTTAAGGCAGCAAATATGTTTCACGCTCTTCTTGCTGACGCTAGAGGCACACTAACTTCATTAAGCAGTCAAGTTGATAAAGGACTTCAGAAACATATAGATCCTGTAAATTAAAGCAAAACGAAAAGTGCAGTGAACCTGCTGAAGAAAGCTATTATTACACCAGCAGTTTTGCTAGGAACATTCTGTGGCCTTTTGGTTTGTTTTTACTCCAGTGAGAAATGTGATAGATGCATCTAATAGGAAGCCAAACACTTCCCACCTGTGATGGCCGTACCAGCCATACTCTTGATCAGGGGCAGGGAGAGCTGTCATGTTCCATGTCAGGCCATCTCATTCAGTGGTCCAGGTAGGCAGGTGTCCTTCCCGAGATGCCAGGATTCAATCCTGGGAAAGCACATGCTCTGCCTCTGAGCAGGAGAAAAAGATTTAGGAGCTGCCCGCTTCTTCCAGCCCCACTACTTCAGGTGACCTACTCACATGAACCGTTCTTCTTCAAAATACCAGTGGTATCACAAAAGATGCAACAAAAGAAAGAGTGAGAACAGCAGACAAAAGGTTCATTACTTTTACTGCATCATGTCAAAATAGCATAATGCATCTGGTAGACAGATTTTGTCCCTTTGACGGAATTCCACCCTTTACCTACAGGTTTCCCCAGTAAGATTGTGGCAAGGAGCAGGCTGCCCCTCTCCATGATTATTAAAGTCCCCAGAAGTCCCAAGCAAGGAGCCATACGGGCACTCACAGTAAAAAAAAGAATCAAGAGAGCCAGTGTGGTGTAGCAGTCGAGAGTGCATGTGTGGGCCTCCAGCGACCCGGGTCTAGTCCCCTCACAGCCATGGTGCTCACAGGGTGACTCTGGGCCAGTCCCAGCCTCTCAGCCTAGCCTACCTCAGAGGGCTGTTATTGTGAGGATGAAATTGAGAGGAGAATTATGCAAGCTGCCTTGAGTTCCTTGAAAGGAAAAAAGGTGGGGTATAAATATAATCAATATAATCAATGGATAAGTTACATGCTTATCGGTACCACATGGTGGAGAATATCAGTGTGGATTCCAGCATGTTAGCTTCCTATGGGCAGGCAGCATTCAGGCATTCGGCATTGCTCACCCAGGGATGAAAATATCCGGGGTTCAGAGTCACAAGGAGGCTTTTCCTTGTGCTCAGGCCCCCATGAGTAGAAGCCTCCTGCAGCTCTCCTGGCGGTGCTGGAGATGTTAGGGAGCAGGCCTGGCATCGCCTCCCACAACTGCTGATCCTCAAGAGGTGCCTGCCAGGCTTCCTGCCCATCCTAACTTGTTTTATTTCTTCAGATTGCTATTTTATATCTCAAGGAGGCAAAGCCGCAAAGCAAAGTGCTTAGATGAGAAAGAGGGCATCCATGCAGACCTGTTCTCTGCCTTGTGCATAGATTCTGGGCAAGGTGCTTTCTCTGAGGGTCAGCCACTGGCATTTGTGAAAAGCCCACTAGGACGGCCATGTTGTAAATGGGAAGGCCCCTCTGTGGCTGCCAGGCAGTAAGGGAATTCGCAGCCTTCTATCGAAATGCCAGCTGTGCCAGCAACCCAGAGACTGAGGACCCCACATTACGTCTGAATGGACCTCCAGATTGAAACCCCATCATTGAAGCAGCCTTTAGATGACTATCTTAGGGACATAGTTTTTATATCCAGCATGCATAGCCCCTAATATTTTATCTATCTTAGCGATACCAATTTTGTGGAGGCATGAAAGGCTGTTAAAAAGATTTTTGTAAAAACCCTCGAGAGAATGAAAGTGTGTTTCTAGGCATCTCAACTCAAAGGTAAGTCTCACTGAGTACAATTGGGCTTGCCCCCGGTTTGTGGGAAGGAGAGGAAATCATCTTTTTTGATGTTTTGTTGTTTTTTAAAAGACACTGATGAGACTGTTCAGATGCAAACTGCAACTTTCTCGATGCAGGGATAACTCCCTGCCGAACTGAGTCTTAAATTAGAAGGCAAAATCAAAATCAAGTGTTTAATAACTAAGTTTAATATTCAAGGCCAAAGTTACTGGGCTGTCTTCCAGCCAGAGACATCCGTGGTCTCCCAGGCTGTGCCTGGGCCAGGAATGAGTGCTGTTGGCTGTGCAGGTGGCCAAATTATTCAGGAGGTTGGTCAGTCTGCTGCAGAAGGCCCGTTCAAAAGGCTTCTCTGTGTGTGGTGCGACACGCAGGCCGGAGAAGGCATCGGATTGTGCTAGGAGGGCGCCATCTAGAGATCATTGGCCCTCTGTGCTAGGCTCTGTACAGGGAAATCTCAACGTATGGGCTGTAGAGACAGCAAAAAAAGCAGCAGACGGAGCTGAGTAATCACTCATCCTGTTTATATACCAACTTCCTTCCTCTGAGGAACCCAGCATAGATTAGAGTCCGTGTAGACATATCTTGCACCACTCCACAAATCAATCTCTCTTTGCAATGGGTCATATTCAATTTGAGCCCTACGTAAAGCAGAGCCACAGAAACGATCGGGATTTAAGTTGGGCTAAGGTTCCGTACAGCCCAGTAATTTCAACTAAAGTTGCATAATCCATAAAATGCCATCTAGTATTAATACTAGTCTCACATAAAATTCATTCTGCATTCTTGGTCTGGTAGGAGAGCTTTAGCACATTTTTAAAAATGTACACATGGTGGGGGAGAGATTAAGATTATGGTTACTTGCTCTGCCACTGACCTCCAAACTTCTGGACAGGACCATTCCCAACCAGACGCATTCCAGATGTATTGAACTACAGGCCCCATGTTTCCCTGCTTGATCTGCATATTTGCAACATACACACTGTGCATCCTGAGGGCGGTATCCGATGGGGCAATTCCACAAACTCAAATATACTGGCAAAGTTCCACCAAAACGCTCCATTGCACATTACAGACAAACAAGCTATTGTGCAAGCATAAAGCACAACTGATTGCACAGTGGCTGTGCAACTGCACTTGTGCAAATGTAACTTCAGTTGGATTCTCCTCTCATGCACAGTTCAGCGCCTAGTCTCTATAACATTATTTGTGCTAGCGGCATGAAACACTTGGATACTGCCTAGAGCGACAAGGTCAAAGCCCAGCTTCAGGTGCGTTGTAGTTGTAGTGTTACTATCATACAATTTTGTCATGAAATAGAACTTAAGAAGAGGATTCCCCCAAATGCCTGATTGGGCTTTAAGGCAGCTCCCTGGTTGGAAAAATGTGAGGAATACTGTTTTATGGAAACTCATGTAGGATAATGACCTGTTTACAAAACAGGGATGAATAAACCCTACTCTTCTCTCTGTCTCTCCCTCTCTCTTTCTGTGGGAGATCTACTCTCGTATGGAACCATCTCATACAATCAGAATTTTGAAAGGCAGGACTCTGCAACAAGCCTGAAGTGGATAGCTGAATGGACAGACCTATTTTTAAGACCATCCCATCTTTCCTAGTGGAAAACCCACTTCTCCATTCTGAGAAAAGATCTTTTTAATGGAAATTCTCCTCTAAACCAACATTTGGTTGAATATGAAAAACTAGAGGTTATCTAGCTTCTAAATTCCATATGAGAGCTTACAGATATTTCAGACTATACTGATTCAAGAAATCCACTAGTCATCAAAAAGGTCGACATAAAGTCTCCACGTTCACGCTACTGCTAACACACTGCATTATGCTTAGAGTTCTGTTCTAACTCCTGGAGCCTAAATACCAGAAAACAAGTAATTTTTTAAAAAATAAATAACATGGCTTGGGTTTTGAAAGGAAGAGGGAGGGAGGAAAGCCACCTTATTTCTGTGTGCACAGGTGCACTCAGACAGACTAGAAAATTGAAATTCAATTTTAAGAGGCAATATTGGAAACAATTTGAACAGGTTCTGATGTTGCTACGGCTGAAATAACACAAGAAATAACTTGTGGGGCTATCTTTGCATTTTCACTTCAATCTGTGAAGCTGAAACTATCAATATGGACTGAAGTGGGGGAAAACCTTTACCAGTCGTGTCATTTCATCCCTAATAAATACCAACATTATTTCCAACCATACCATTTAAATAAAACATCAGCTCAGAAGGAGGGGGAAAAGCAGACATAGTGAATACATTTAGCAGAAAAACACCTTTTGCCAAAATCCATGCTTGGGACAATCTGGTTCCAATTTTAAAGAATGATGCAGTGATGTTTAACTGAAGTCCCTGTGTCAGAAGCAAAATTTAAATATGAGATATTCTTTTCTTGCCAAGGAAACAGACTTGGCATACTTTATTCTTTTTCTATAAATATATACCTCACATTCTCTCTCACATACACACGTACATATTCACATCTCCCAGAACTCCTTTCAGTAGTTCAAGTCACTCTAAATGGATGCACAATTTTTGTGTGACGGGTAAACCCGACCACAAGGAAACCAACCTCTGCCAATGAGTATTCATTTTGCACGAGCACACTTTGTATGACCAAACAGGGTTCGACTGTAGCAGCAAATATGACATTCTCCAAAGATAAAATAAGGACATGCTGAGCCTCTACTATGGAGCTGAGTTGGTGAGAAATTCATTAAAATCCTTTACATTTACCAGATTTGCACTTTCCAAATCCAAACACAGCCTGGAAAGCTGCTTAACCACAAATTTCATACATTTCCGAAATTAGCAATGCTGTCAGGTTCCAAAGTTGCTGCCTGAAGGATCTTCGTGTTGGAACCAAATTCAGGGCCCTGAAGTGGCTGCTGTTGCTGTGGGTGCATCCTGAACTTTGCTGCCACGGGATTCAGGCTTTCCTTTTGTACCTGTTTCTCTGTCCTATTTTATTTCTCTCTGATTCAATTAGCAGCACAGCACAGCTTCACCCCCACCCGCAATGCTAAAAATAATCCCCTGACTATGATGCTGGTGAATTTCCTTTCCCTAGAAATTGAGGAAGTGCCCTAAACGCACACGCGCGCACACACACTTCTCCATTGACACATATGGTCATGAAATACAGGGAGTCATTTGGATAAGCCTTACATAGGATCTATCAGTTTCCTTGTATCAGCATAAAACAAGAAATTGAAGGGCAGGGGGACTTTAAAACAGGAAAATATGGATCTCTCTCTCTCTCTCTCTCTCTCTCTCTCTCTCTCTCACACACACACACACACACACACACACACACAAGCTTTCTCTCACTCCCCGCCATCCCCACCCCTGGCTCTAAAGTCCCTGATTGCATGCACACATACCCTTGTGGACATACTCTGACTAGCCGTATTATCTAGACACACCACTTATGCCGTCTGCTGTGGCATGTTTTGGAGTGTGCAAATAAATGAACTAAGCAAGCTATATTCTGTTCTTCTTGGGATCTCCAGCAACTTGACATGAGACGTTAAGTTCTCCCTACCTCCTGCCTTCAAAGATAAACATCACAGCAGCAGCTGAGACCCTGACTTGGGATGGCATGCCAGATGTGAAGCCACTAAATCACCAGTTGGAAGAGTGGCCACTCATCTTAGCACTGGCTAAGCCCCCCCACCATCTTCATTGCCACTGCTGTTGCCATGGAAGATTTGAAGAAAACAGGGGCGACCTTTCAGCAAGAATTCAGCAGGGGGCAGGCCTTGGACACCAAGTCCTGTGCCTTAGAGGAACCCAGAGAAACCAGACACAAAACACCTACAGGCCAGAGGACAGGCAAGGGTGGTCTGCATTAAATCCCACCACCCTGGAGTAATAAAATGTGTCCTTCAAAAGGCCATTGCCTGATTATGAATCGTAATGCCAGGCCCAAAAAAAGATCTCATACCACCCTCAAAGGCCCGCTGTGATGACTTTGCCAGGCATTTCAGGGAGAAAATCGCTCAGATTCGTCACGAGCTTGACTCTACTATTGAACCAGATTCTACTGAGGAGATGCCAACGACGCTGTCAAGTCCACAGTTAATGGATGAATTTCAGTTGTTGAGGCCTGATTATTTGGACAAGTACGCCCTACCACCTGCTTACTAGACCCATGCCCATCCTGACTACTTAAGGAAGCCAAGGACGGGATTGGCACCTGGATCCTGAAGGTGGTCAACGCTTCTTTAAGAGACAATCGGGTACCGTCCTCTTTAAAAGAGGCAGTAGTCCGACCAGTCCTAAAGAAGGCATCCCTGGATCCAGAGGTGGCCGCCAATTATAGACCGGTGGTCAACATCCCGTTCCTGGGCAAGGTGCTAGAGCGGGTGGTGGCGGGACAACTCCAAGCATTCTTGGATGAAACTGATTATCTGGACCCATTTCAGTCCGGCTTCAAACCTGGGTACGGCACTGAATCTGCCTTGGTCGCCCTGTACAATGACCTGTGCAGGGAGAGAGACAGGGGGAGTGCGTCTCTGTTAGTTCTCCTGGACCTCTCAGCGGCTTTCAATGCCATCAACCATGGTATCCTTCTGAATAGGCTGGCGGGATTGGGAGTTGGAGGCACCGCGTGGCGGTGGTTCCGTTCCTATCTCAACGGCCAATTTCCGAAGGTGGTGCTGGGGGACTATGGCTCTGTGCCATGGCAGTTATGCCATGGAATTCCTCAGGGGTCCATTTTGTCCCCCTTGCTATTCAACATCTACATGAAACCACTGGGAGAGGTCATCAGGAGGTGTGGGCTGCGGAATCATCAGTATGCTGATGATACCCAACTCTACCTCTTGTTTTCCACCAATCCAGGTGAGGCAGTGGCTGTGCTGAACCGGTGCCTGGCTGAGGTAATGGGCTGGATGAGGGCCAATAAACTGAAGCTCAATCCAGACAAGACGGAGGTCCTGTTGGTGGGTGGTTTGGGACTTGGGATGGGGGACTTGGGCCCTGTCCTAAATGGGGTTGCACTCCCTCTGAGGGACAGCATTCACAGCTTAGGAGTGCTCCTCGACCATGAGCTGTCTTTAGAAGCCCAGGTGACGGCGGTGGCAAGGAGCGCTTTCCTTCAGCTTCGGCTGATCCATCAGCTGCGTCCCTTCCTGGAGAACAATTGCCTGGCGACAGTGACACACGCATTGGTAACTTCCCGATTAGATTTCTGCAACGTGCTCTACATGGGGCTACCCTTGAAGACGGTCCGGATACTTCAATTGGTGCAGAATAGAGCTGCCAGGCTGCTGATGGGGACTGGGCGTTGTTCTTATATAACCCCAGTTCTCCATCAGCTCCACTGGCTCCCGATTGAAGTCCGGGCCCAATTCAAGGTGTTGGTTATGACCTATAAAGCCCTCAACGGCTTGGGCCCTGGGTATCTAAAGGAGCGCTTGCGTCCATATATGCCTTCCCGCCCCTTGAGATCAGCAACAGATGCCCTTCTCCGAGAACCCTCTGTGAATGATATTAGGAGGGTGAGTACCTGGAGGAGGGCTTTCTCTGTGGTGGCGCCCCACCTATGGAATGCGCTCCCCAGAGAGGTCCGCCTGGCACCCTTGTTATTTGTTTTTCGGCGCCAGGCTAAGACCTTTTTATTTAAAATTTATTTTAAGTGTTAATTTATTATGTAGGATTTTTTTTAAAAAAATTAAGCCGAGATGCACCAGGTTTTAATATTTTTAGTGTATAATTTTTGTATGATTTTGTTTGTTTTTGTTTTTGTTGTGAGCCGCCCCGAGGCTTTGTTGCGATGGGGGCAGCATAGAAATGTTTTAAATAAATAAAATAAATAAATATGGCTTCCTTGAGGCATAGGAGATGGAGAGGTTGCCAAGGACCGTTCCTCTGAGTCCCAGGATGATGGTAAGACCATGTGCTTTGTGTGGGCGATTACAGCAGAATGTACTGAGGCTCCTCCCCTGGGGAGACTGGCCAAGTCCAAGTCCTCATTAGAGCACTGTAAGCTCAGAGCCCACCATATACAGCATTGGTCGGCATTGGGTGGCTACCATCACCTTTTCCAGGCAAACCACTTGGACTATTACCAAAACCTGTTCATCTGCTTCACATGTAGATTGTGGTGAGATCCAAAAGATGTGTGTGTGTACGCACATATTCACAGGTACCACAGAACTAGACTGCAGCATTTCAGCTGTGGAATCAGGTGAAGTATTCAGAGTACTTCCCAGCTAAGGTACTTTGTTTTGGTTTTTTTAAAATGAGTTTCAGTTATGCTTGAGCATATTGCCACGGTGATC
Source organism: Varanus komodoensis (assembly GCF_004798865.1). Taxonomy (NCBI): domain Eukaryota; kingdom Metazoa; phylum Chordata; class Lepidosauria; order Squamata; family Varanidae; genus Varanus; species Varanus komodoensis. Next base: position 34,113,333 of record NW_025335269.1, read on the forward strand.
ATACAGGTTCAGGCAACCAGCTCAATACTTGATCCTTGCCCACCTTGGCTCATAAAAACTACCATGGATGGAAAAGCTGGCTTGGCCTGGGAGACAATTGAGCAAGGTAGTGGTCATGCTGTCTGAAAGAGTCAGCTGTGAGAGTTCTCCCGAAGGAATCCCCCCTGGACCCAGAAGATTTTAACACTTTTAGACCAGTGATGACTGTTCCTAGGCAAGGTCCTTGTGTGGGTGGTGACCAGACAGCTCCATGTACCCTTGGATGAGATGGCTTATTTGGATCCATTTCTGGAATGTGGCACAGAAGCAGCTTTGGATAACCCATGTTGGGAGGGAGACAGAAGGAGTGTGACCCTGTTGATACTCCTGAATCTGTTGATTGGTTTCAACACCACAGACCATGTGCTCTGTGTGAGCCAGGAGTGGGAGTTTGCCCTGACCATACAGTGGTTTATGTGAGAAACCACTCTTTAGTAATGCTTCCAAGCCTCTGTTCCAGAGACAGGCCATCAAACATGCGAGAAGGAAGACAAACACCATTAATTTTGAGAAAGAGGGGGAACTGATGAATACAGGAAGAAGCTTATCTGCCTCCATAAGGGCATGATGATGTTGTCTCCAGTTAAAAATCAAACAATAAATGGGCCATATATTATTATCTGTATTCTACCCTGAGATGAGTAAATCCAGCTAAAACACACAATAAAAACCAGGAGTGAGGAATAGATGAACCAAGACTTATGCTACCCACTTTCTTTCTAAAGTCTAATTCAGCATGAAAGATTATATTTGTTGCAATGCAGAAACTGGTGAAGACAGCAAGAGTTTCAGCCGACCTGGCAGTTCCCATAAATTGAAGGATTATATTTTGGTTCTGCAGATTTTGCTATGCAAAACCTGAGTCTTTCCATGGATTTTGCAAGCTTTTACAAAAAACGAATCTGGGAGTGGGGGTTCCCTAGGCATCAGCAAAGAGAAAAATGAAGAATGCATTTCCTTCCATCTCACATTTGGTGTGAAATACGCTTGAATTAAGACGAAAAGCATAATATTGCTTCCTTATCTATGAGCAAAGCAGCATTAGGGTGCTGGTTTTATCTTGAAGGGTAAATTTAGGTTGGTAACACTTGAGAAAATAAAAGGCATTCCTTGAACTGCATAACCAAAGTTTAGAACTCTTTCACACAATCCTTTGACCAGGATAGTATTAGGCACTAAGAAGAAGGAATAAAAATCCTTTGTGCGGCAGCAAAAATATTGCCAAGTGTAAAAGGATTTTATAGTTATGTGCCCGTAATAAAATCAATGGCTCCATGCTTGTGTGGAAGCTTTGACATGTGCACACTGATTCTGCTGGGCTCAGAATACATCCCTCTCTCTCCCACTGAGGGGAACAGTTCTCTGTGACATGCCCATGTTTCCACTTACCCATCAGATGATGCGCAAATGCACATCATGCACAGACCAGCCACAGCCATTCCGAACATAGACGCAGAATTAGGGATAGGGAAGAAATGTATTCTTCATCTTCCTATGAGCAATGCAGAATTCAGAGGCCCAGGCTTTCAAGAACAGTAGAAGAAAAAGTGGATTTTGAGTGAGAAGGCCAGCTGGTTTCTCATTGGAAACTGCTACTTGATTTCTTAGAACGAAATATTTTTTCAGAGCCTGTCTGAGCCTATGTCACATATACAAATGTCAGAAAGCAGCAGAACCTGACCAATATAATATTGTTACATTCATCCCACCATTTTTAGTGGTGAGAAGTTCCAAGGAGGCAGCGCTTACCCAGGCGAGGTTTCCTTCAAGAGGACATCACCAGAAGCATCCCATTTTGTAATGCTGGCTTGCACAAGTGGAGCAGAAATGGATGTACAGCTTAAATGCTTGAACAGGCATCCAGAGCCCACAACAACCACAACAAGAAAACTCACCTTATAGTGCCAAATGCCTGAAAGTTGTTGTATAGACACAGTCAAACAGACACTGTAGTGTGCAAAAGCAGTAAGTATTCCCATTCCCTCCAGATGCATTGAACTACAGCTGCCATAGTCCCCGATCATTGGTAATGCTGGTTGGAACTTGGAACTGATGGGTCCTGTAGTCTGGCAGGCACCAGATTGTCTACTCCAGCTTACACTATCTTGCCTGGCAACCGTCTCAGTCTGCTTCAAGACTTGTCTCTCACCAGTCTACCTAGATTACAACATCCTTCTCTGGCAGGAATAGAGATTGGCCTTTTCCCTTGTTGATTTCCCTTTTCAGAGCGATTGCCAAATGGTTCAGTACCAAGAAGCACTTGGCTAACTAGGCAGTTCTCGGGCAATGCTTTACCTGTATCAGAGGATGTGCTGGAACCAAATCTGCCTGGCAGATTTGCCAACCTCTGTCAAGGTTACCACCAGGTCCTAGTTTTATATGAAATTGTTCTATGAAATTTTATATACTTATGTTTTATGTACTATTTTATTATCTGCATTTGTGGCTTTCATTATTTCTCATGAGCTGCTCAGAGAGCTTTGGCTGTTGGGCAGGATTGAAATGAAGTAAATAAATCAATGGCCCTGAGATAGTGCTATAAGACCATTCTTGGGCAGCCCATCAGCACAATACAGAGGACCACCCCCCACAATGCTGCAGCCGGTTCCCACCACCAAAAGCTGCAGTACGGGTGAAAAAAGGTCATAGCGGAAGCTGCGGCTATGAGGCCCCTCCTCTGTCACAGTGCATAATGATGCATCTGTTAGCGGTGAGCTCCTCTGGGGTGGGATCCCAACTCTCATGCCACATTGTTTGCAAACCTGCTTATTTGGTTCAGACAGGATCAGAAAGCGACAGCATCAGTGCGGGTGCTGGTGCCTTTGGTACAATAAAAGCCATGGCCTGGTCAGAAACTAGGTTTGTCAGGTGGTCTTGTAACATGGTGTAATGTCCTGGTGCCAAGTCCCATTCTTACTGATGATGATGATATCTCTGGACAAAGCACAGAAGACACCAAATGGGAAAATACATGAGAATAGATGAGGCTCAGTGTTTACTCTTGCAGTCACTAAAGAACTGTGCACTGCATTTGAGATCAAGTATTTTTTAAGGCAAGGTGTCTGCCTTTAAAGGTGTGGCTACTCTATGCACTGATCTCAAAGTGATGTGTAATCAGAAAAAAGTTGACCCATTCCTGAGACTGGCTAAATGAAATATGCTCAAATCCACCTTGAAAGGCTTTATGGCTTATGCCAGGCAATGAAGAAAATGATGTGATTATCTAGAAATGAGTGACTCCACTAGCAGAGCAAAGGAATGAGCAAAGTGTAAAGAAGTGATCCTATAAAATCAGTGATTGCATGCCATGAAAAATTTACAGCCCTGCTAATAACACTAAAGTAGAAGCAGACACTTTAACTTTGCTTACTCCAGAGTGGCAATTCATAGTAATACGAATAGCATTTCTCTCTGCATCAGGATGAGAGCTAATGCAGCACATTTTTAGAAGTTTTTCTAAATACTTTAAATGCATACGGGAACACACTCACAGCAAGTTAATACACTGAAAATATAGAATTGCCATTCAGCATTAAACATATACAGTTGCAGTTTTCATGCACAGAATAAAGATGATCAGCAGACAGTTTAATATATGTAGAGGGAATAGGAATTAGTTGCTTGGCTTCTGCACTAACAGAACACTTTTATTTTCTGCACCTGGATGACAACCCAGCTCTCCCTTTGGAGACACAGACTTTCTGTTTCATTACATTAGAGTCAGTGATTGCTTGGGCTGTGATTAGAGAAATGCAGGTACCTCAAAAATTCATCACTTTCCTCTATAGTACACTTCCCCCCTTCCAATTATTTTCCTAGTTTCTCTTTTATATTGCAGCTTCTCCCTTGCAAGACAACTTATGCTTTTAAAAGCATCTCATAGATCAGTGGTTTCCCAACTGTGCTCCTGGGAACGCTGTGGGTTCCATGGAAGTTTAACAGGAAAGATAAGTAACAGCGGACAAATACGCCTGGAAAAAAATCCTTTGCCCAGCATACCAGCATTGCCCTGAAATGGTGTGCAGGGCCTGCATTGGAGCAAAATCTTGAGCTCCTGCCAGGTCCTGCCAGGGTCCCATCAAGAGCCAGTGTGGTGTAGTGGCTAAGAGTGTGGGACTGGGACTCGGGAGATCTGGCTTCTAGTCCCCACAAAGCCATGGGTGACTTGGGCCAGTCACCACCCAGCCCGCCTCACAGGGCTATTGTCCGGAGGATAAGACTGAAAGGAGGAGGCCTTTGTTAGCCTTCATCACTGTCCACCGTCACAGCCAGGCACCAGTTTATCACATCCACAGCCTTGCCTGCTGAACTGGAAAAGGAGAGCTGTGTGTCACTGGTGTTGATTGCAATGCACTCCAGATTCCAGAGGAGCCCGCTCAGCCGTTTCATGCAGATGCTAAATAGCATGGGGGACAACACTGACGCCTGTGGAACTCCATTGGAGAAGCCATGGGGCTGAGCAATACTGTCCAAACACAACCTGCTAGAACTGCCCATCCAAGTAGGATGGGAACCACTGCAACACTCTCCACTCCTGACTTAGTCAGCCCCCTCAACAGGCTGCCATGATCAATGGTGTTGAAACCAACCAAGATGCCCAAGAGTATCAACAGGGTCACTGTCGCCCTGCCTCTCTCCCTACATAGGCTATCACACAGGGTGACCAAAGCCATGTCTGTGCCAAAAGCTGGTCCAATCCCCAACTGAAATGGATCCAGAAAATCAGTCTCTTCCTAGAACTAGTTGGCCACAAGGTCCTTGCCCAGGAAAGGACCGTTCCCCACTAGCCCAAGGTCTGCCAGGTCCAAAGAGGGGTTCTTTAGGGGACCTCCCATTCCAGGCAATGTGGGGCCACTCCCTCTCTCAAGGATGCATGAATCGCCCAGCCAGCTGTTCCCTCCCTGTATAAGACAAGGGGAGAAAGGATCCAGTACTGATGTGCTTGCATGAACCTGTCCAAGCACCTTGTCAACATCCACAGACATCAGCAACTGAAACTCATCCAAGAAGAAACTGAGCACCACACCTGATCTAGCACTGGAGTTCTGCTGAAGGCAAGATACTTCTTCCTGGCTGTGCCTCGCAAATATATTGCCATGGGACTCGGATGAATGTCCTTGGGGCCAGCATGTGACAGACACAAGTTCTTCTGGCAGCAACAATAAGATTAAAAGAGAGAGATTTGCTGCCCTCACTGCCCCTAAATATACCTGATTATAGGCACACACCAGGGTTCAACTGCACCCACTAGGGGCTTTTCTCTGTTTGCATTCAAGCTGTTGCCTATTTTGTTTCATCTCTTTCAGCTCGGGCACAGGAACAGATCAGGAAAGATCTCAGGAAAGATCATGAGCCTGTCGAGGTCATCTCTGTATATACCAGCTCATGCAGCCTTTCTGCAAATCTTCCTCCTCCTTTGTCTTCTCTGTGATGCTTTCCCTCTATTCTGGTGAGGCATAAATGCCCCCCTTCTCACCCGTGTTGTACGGTGGACCCTCCATTTCACACAGGGTCACGTTGGCTGACATCCTTCGTGAACGGTCCCCAGAGCATGCCCCTGGAATCCTTTGTGGAGGTCTGGCATTCCTTGGCCCTTGCCAACATGGAAAGAGTTTGCTCACCGCGGAAGGTTTGAAAAGGAGTGGGTTAACCATGCCTTTCGTGATGGTTGGAATAGGTGGGGAGTTTTCAGCCTACGTCCTCAAATTCTGGATCCCATATTCAGGTCCCACATTCCATTTTGGGGAGCTGGAGGTATGCCGTGCCTCTCCCTTACAGACAGTGGGAGTTGCTTACCTTTCCTCTCTGGTTTTCATCTACTGAAGAACAGACCTATTGGTTTAAATTCCCTGGGAAATCCCCACTGAATACCTTCCACTGGTGAAATACATCGCATTTCTGCTCTCCCCTGTAAGCCCCCTCTACACACTGTAAATCTGCTCTGGTAGTAAAGATGTGTAAGGAATTCTTTAAGGAAGCAAAAATCCAAAGGGTGTTCAGAGTTTAACTTCCCAGATTCGGGTCCCTGAGCCCCACTTATTGCTGGCTTGCTATGCTGTGGGTCCCGCCACTTCATAGACTTCCATCTCTAATATTATTTGTTTTTCGGCGCCAGGCTAAGACCTTTTTATTTAAAACTTATTATAAGTGTTAATTTATTGTGTAGGATTTTAAAAGTTTTTAAGCTGAGATGCACCGGGTTTTAATATTTTTATTGTATAATTTTGTTTTTGTATAATTTTGTATAACTTTGTTTTTGTTGTAAGCCGCCCCAAGGCTTTGTTGCGAAGGGGGCGGCATAAAAATGTTTAAAATAAATAAATAAATAAATAAATAAATAAATAAATATGGGCCACAGTTTGCACGCAGGCACGCATGCATGCATGTATGACACACATGTGTGTGCACACACGCACACAAACCCCAAATGAAAACTATGCCATTCTAGCTGGATTTGTGCAAATGACACTAGAACTAGCTAGTTTCTGGCTTCCAAATTGTGCTGTTTGCTCCATTTGTGTAAAAAAACAAAAAGTCCATTGAAAAGAAACGGACTTGGCCCAAGCAGGCAGAAAGCCTGTTGAACTGAAATAAGCCAAATTTCCTGCCAGATTTCCCTAGTGGGCAGGGGGCTTCAGAGAGAGGGAGACTGGCAGACCATTTCCATAATATTTGGTTTTGCCCTCTGTGTCTACCAGCACTTGAATGGACTGCAGTGCTTCTTCTACATATATTTATATTATTGGACAAACAGTTTACATTTATTTGTATGTGTATATTTTTAAGAAATAGGCTAAAAGGGTATCTTTTTGTAGTTTCGGTTGTTCTTAGCTTTTTCTAATTTGTTTTCGAATTTCTATTTTAACCAGAACTTACTTACTTACTTTCTTTCTTTCTTTCTTTCTTTCTTTCTTTCTTTCTTTCTTTCTTGATACCTCACCTTTTCTTTCAAAGAGTTCAAGGCAGCTTTTGTAGTTCTGTCTATTTTAACCACCCCATGAAACAGTTTATACTAGGAAATAGCAGGCCTAAAGTTCTGCTGTGAGTTTCTTAGCTGAGTGGATTTTCGAAGCAGAATCTTGGAATACAAGTCACAGGGGTGGGAAAAACCTGTTTGACCCCAGGATCCTTTCTATGGACAATACCAGTTTCCTGTTCTTGTTCCCAGCAATGAAGCAGGAAGATCCACTACCGATTATGTAACAGATGAGCATTACATATAATTACAGTAAATTGCTGTAGACCATAAACAGGGAGGAATAATGAGCAGTGCTGGAAGTTCTCATCTAACCGATGCATGGCAGCAAAACGAGTGGGATGAAGGGAGGTCAGAACAGCCTATGAGTCAGCACAACCATCATTCAGCACCCAAACCGAAACTTTTCAGTTGTATTCACTCTCTAAATTAGACACTATGAATTATTCAGCCTGCTGCTGTCCTACACCCCGAGTGCCAGCAGGCTTGTTCACATGCTGCTTTGGCTATTACTCTCTTTCCTGCTGCAGGCACCTTGGATGACACGTCTTTCACAAATCTGACAAGCCGTATTTCCTCACTTCAAGACATTCCGCACGAGAGATCATTCAGAACCCAAACCAATTGCTCTTCCAGCCCATCTTTGACAGCCAGACGAATTAGCAAATGTTCTGATTGACGTGATGGTGGGATTTGAGTTGGCACCATATACTGTATCATTCATTAGACGTACGATCAGAAGCTATGGTTTTCAGTGGTTAGGGGTTTTGCCATCCCCAGCCTCACAAAATGCAACTGGTTTGCCAGCAGAAGTCTTACTCACTGATTCATACTCACTGACGGTGATAGCACAAAAGCTTCACCTGTGGCACTTCGTCCTTCGATACCATTTTAAAAACTCTGCACTTCTGGGAGAGAGCACTGCAGCCTTAAATTTGTATAAGTGAACCCCACGTTATCCACCAATGAATAAAAAGATGTGCCAAGAGGAACGCTTTTCTCTTTTGTCTTTGAGACTATTTGTGGGAGGGGGTTGGCCATGGAAAGGAACCCAGTGGTGAGTGTGGCTTTTACATATAGTAGTATTATTTTGAGTAATCCTCTCTTACAGTGTGGCTACATTTTCTGATGCTCATGAAGCAAGCAGTGAGACTCTGTGAGTAGCAGAAGCTGCCTTCTGCCAGGCTTGTGACGAAGTTCTGCAGAATCCACCCCTCATGGGCTTCCTCCTGTGCCTGGCCTGTTCTTCCAAACTGAGCCAAGACAAGAGGAAGTCCACGAACACTCAAAGAAGGTAGGCTGCACAACTGGCTCCACTCATGGCATGCCTACCATGTGCATGTCGAGCCTATCCTTAAACACCCTCACCGATGGGGCTTCAACCACCTCCAGTGGAAGCCCATTCCATGCCCTGGGGGCCCTAACCGTCAGGAAGTGCTTCCCGGCGTCTACCTTGAATCTTGGTTCCCTGAGCTTGGCTCCATTGGAGCGCGTCCTGCCCTCCTCCACGGGGGAAAATGATTCAATTCAACCTGGCGTTTCACCAGCTTTATAACTCTGCAAGCTGTTTGCTAACAAGCTTGAATTAGTACATTCACCACTCGACATCATTACTGTCAGTTATCAACTATCACCGTAGAACTAATAAAATTACTATAAATGGAGTCAAACTCATTTCTGAATGTGGTCTAATACTAGGTCTAACATCTCTTCCAAAACGTGTCTGAATATTCTCGTTGTTCAAATGTGTGTCCTTCCTCATCGCAGCTGCAGGGCAAGAAGCTCACCCCGCATGGCAATGGCCCTTCCCCAACCTGCTGCCCTGTGCTGAAACACGGCTCCCATCATTTCCATGCTTTGGTCATAAAGACAGGCCTGCATATCTGGAGAGAACCAGGGTGGGGAAGGCTGTTCGGGCCCGGGACGCACTGCAGAGGTTGCTCGAGCTAGCAAGCACCCATTTGGATGCTCTTTTGAGTCATGTGGCATAACTTGACAGCGAGTCCTATTCTTAGTACTGAGTGCCCACTCACATTCTGTCATTTCCACGTTTGAAGTATTTCAGAGTTAAAGATTCTTCATGATTTACTGCAGTTAGCACTTCACATGTTTTCAAAGGGCTTGTGGAGCCTACTTCCATCTCCTAGCCTTGCTGATTGTGGAACAGCAAATGGCAGCAGAAGGTGAGCCATGCAGAGGAAAATGGGCACTTAAACTGATTGCCCCCTCTCTATCCGAGGCCTAAACTTAGTCAAGGCAGTGCCAAGCTTTGTGCTTCAGTTGTGATAGGAGGGCCTGGCTCTTTCCAACTGTGGGGTGACCATTTCCTTAATGTATATATGCAAATTTAGAAACAATATATTTAAAATGGAAACAGAATAGATCTTCCTTGCATGGAAGGCTCTTCAGGATCTTTATCTTTAAACAGGCTTTGGATGAAGAGTCCTTACACTTTGGAATGCAGGACTGACAGCTCTTCAAATAGAGGACTGAGTGCTAAAAAGAAGGACAACTGGCTGCCTTAACAAACAGGCCTGGGTGCTGGGTGGTTGACTGGACGGTTGGTTTTGTTGGTTTGTTTTGTAATGCTGGTGTAACCATGCTCTTTGGAGATTCCCAGGATGGTTTACAGCTGTTGAAAACCAGTGGGGTGCTTGTTGGCTCACCCCACCAAGCCCTGGCCCAGTGAGTCAGTGAGCTTGCACACTAAAGATTGTGCTTATTCAGGAATGGATGCAGCTTTGTTTTGGATCAAGTGCACAGATGCGAATGGGCTTCTGGGACTCCTCCTCCCCACAGCATCTGCTCCAGATGCTGCAGAGACCCTGTTGAATGTGTCCAGCTATTGTGTTGGGATCTCCAAGAACTGTGCAAAAGAATCACCCATGACCAAAGCCCTTCTGAGCACAGAAGGTAGATCCTAGATCCAGTTGAGCAGATGGATGGGGTGTCCCTAAACACAGAGAACACTTCTCAGTCCCTGACTTCAGAAAGTGCTTCAAAATCTGCTTTCCTCCTGAGGCACATAACCCAGGAACAGCCATGGCAGTCTGGTAGGGCAGAGCCGAGCAAGCGCCATTGTGGTATGGCCAAGGTTAAGAACATATTCAGGGGAGGAGATATTAATACTGATCCAAGGCAGTTCTTAATTCCGGCCTTGAAGCCATGCTGTGTCAAAAGCCCAAAATATCTGGTAAAGACAGAAATGGTGAGCCCATGGGGCGAAAAGCTGAGTAGGCCGAAAACATACTTTGTTTGTTTGTTTGGTCTTTCTTTAGACTATAGTAAATGGAACAGACCATTATGTTTAGTACCTCTTCTGGCACCAGAGTACTGACACAGTTTTCTCTGCCTCAACTTTGCTTTAAAAAATCCCTTGGAGTTTTTACCATTCATTTCCCTACACTCTGCTTTGATCAGTGAAATGCCAAACACAGTTCTTTTGTCAAGGGAAATAGGATGTTTACATTTGGCACAAACATATTTGATAACTCAGCTTCCCAGTTTTGCTTCTTTATTCTGTCATCATTGCTATGTCTGTCTTTGCGGAACAGGGAATGCAACACAAATGAAAAAGTTGTTAGTGTGATGATAGCATTAGTTAGCTAAAATATGCATCGCTTTACCTATCCCGCTTGCCGTTGTCTGTATTGCACTGGATAGCCTGTGTCAGCAATTTTAGCTACTGATCGCTGTGGAAACATAAAAGAGAACTTAATGACACTCGAAAAGCAAAATCCTCCTACTCTTGTTGATTATCTAACAGTACAGGATGATAAATATTCAGATACAGATGCCTGAGTTGGCTGAGGAAATGCATTATCCCTAGCACGCAGGCTGTTTCTTTTCAAGACCAACATTTATAGCAGAATCTGAAGGCAGACAAAACCCACACAGAGCAGTGTTTCCCAGTTTAATTTTAAACAGGTCTAGCAAGTCTCCTGACTTTCTCCTCCTTGCCTTCAAGCCGATCCAGAAGTGGCGCGGAAGTGTAAGTTGAGAAGAGGCATTGAGAAGGGATTAGACGGGCTCAACTTGAAATATATTACAGCGACTCAAAATCTAAGGCTGAAAAGTCTTGAAAGTCTGAAAAGTTTGACTGTAAACACAGCACTGAAAGGTAGAACAAAGCTGTCCATAAAAACAAGTTGGAATCATATAAAAAGAAAGACAGCTCTGTTTTAACTTGCAGAGGGAGAATAAAGGTCTGCAAAAGTATCCAACTAGGAAGCAATAAATGAGCACCTCTGGCCTCATGGCAGTTCAGTTGTGATGGTGCATCACCTTCCCCGGTTAACCCATAAGATCTTCAGGGGAGGCCGGGCTGGTCGTTCGTGACCAAGGCCATGATCTAGCGTCTCAAAGTGTGTCATTGCACTTGGTAGTGGCATCCTCTCTCTGGAACACCCTGCTTCTAGTTCTGGAGGTGCGACATTTGGAATATTTTAATCTCCTCCTGGAAACATACTTGTTTATGCAAGCTTTGCCTGGCTTATCATTGTTATGAAAATATTTTTCGGGCTTTCACTGTTTTTCGGGGTTTCACTGATTTGTACTTCCTGTTCAAGTGATTCAGCCCAGTGTTACACACATACTTTTTGTCTGTGGTATTTAATTTGTCTGTGTAAACTACTTAATTATTTTACTGCATTGAGCAGTATACCATATATTACTATTTCATAAATACATACATAGCCAGTATAGACTACATAACAGGGGTGGCAAAACTGTGTCTCAGGACCCACACATGGCTCTTTGAGCTTATTTTGCAGCTCGTGGCTCACTGCCTGGTCACCCGCTTGTTGCTCACCACCTACAGGCACCCCCTGTGGCTCTCAAACACTTGACATTTACCATATGTGGCTGGCCACCCCTCCTATAGTCTGGCCACCCCTCCTGTAGTATCCGATGTGAGCCAAGGTTTCTCCTTCAAGCAGTCAAATACCAGAAACCTTGCAAAACTTTCTTAATCGCTCCCAAGTACAAATCACTCAGAACGGATCTCAGAGCATGCACAGAGTAGTTTGTTGAGCTCAGTCTAGTGTTTACCTCCAGGAACACTGGAGGCCTGGGCCCCATCCCCTCAGGAGGGGTTCTCTGAGGCCAACCAGGCCTCCTCTCCATGTCCTGCTCATTCAGTTGGGCATCCCATCTCTCCTGATGCCTTGCTGAGGGGTTAAGAGACTGCTTTCACCGCCTATATCTCTTGGATGGTCCCAGGAACTGCCTGGCTCAGCAAAGTGCCTGGCCTTCACATAAACAGCTCCTGCTTCTCAGAATCTTGACCTAGCCCATCCTCCCCAATCAAAAAGTATGTTTCACTTTCTGATTCTAAATCATCTAGGATGTAGTCAGCAGTCCATGAGAACAACTGCCCAAACTGCCATCCCAACAGTATCAGTGTTTTACTAAATTATAAATGAGTACATCACAAGAAATTGTACATATGGCATCAGATGCCAAATCCAGGTGCTAGAGAGGACTTTTTAGTATTTAGCTTTAAAAAAGCAAAGTACAGAAACTGCTACTTTTATCAGCGATATTGAGCTGGACACAGCCTAGGTTGAATTTATTATCATCATTATTACATTTCTTGGTTATGTTTCGCCTTTTCCTCTTTCAAAGGGGGGTACAAGGTTCTCCTCCTCTCTATTTTATCTTCACAATCACAACACTGTGATGAACATTAGTCAAAGAAGCAGTGGCTGAGCCAGAGTCGCCCAGTGAGCTTCATGGCCAACTGTGAAGTAGAACTCAGATCTCCCTAGTTCAAAAATTTAACCACTATGCAACATGAACTCTTAATATGAAGTCAGTGATTTCCATAATTGAAATCAGTAGGATTTAATTTGATTAGCATGTCACATTGAAGGGTGACTAATATTAGCTTGAGTCCAGCCCAACTTCTAAGGCATAGGCAAGTATTTCCCAATTCAATCATTCAATTAACCAGAAATGTCCCCTCTCTGAGTGACATTCCCAGCAAAACCCAGAAGTCATGATCTCAATGAATACAACGATCTCATAGGAATGAAAAACAACATCAAATAAAAACAACTCATGCAACTGTTTCACCAGCAATTCAACAATAAAAGCAAATCTGGTTGGCTCAGGAAAATACATTGGCTCTTACTAATCAGAAGCAGAATTCATGAGCCAAGTCTACCCCTGCAAACTTGAAGCCACCTATGGAAAATCGGTGGTCAGGCCAGCAAGGGAATGTCATCTGAATTGTGCCACTTTCCATTCCATAGTACAACGAGCTAGAAGGTAGGATTGTTACCGTTCTGCAGTGGAGAGGGATCTTACAGGCAATTTCAAAACAGTGAGGTCCAGGGATGCTACACTTGTAGGGGGAAAAAAGTAAGTTTCTTGACCCGGTTCTATAGTCTCCACTGCACACCGAGAAGTAAAAATAGAGGCACCAGGAGATGTGATGCCTGATCAGCACCTAGGGCTTAAAAAAACAAAAAGCAGCTGTGGAAATGGAAAATTAGATGCAAACTGCAGCACTGAGGGAGTGGGTTTAACTCTAACCCACAGGGCTTTCCAGAGTCAACCCCCCTCCCACCAAAGTTGTTATTTGCCCTGTCTGTGTGTGTCTGTGTGAAGACATGCCAAAGAACAGCTTCATGGTGATTTTCAAGCAAACTAACAGAGAGAATGAGTTAGTCCCTCTACTTTTGTAGCCCTTTATCCTTCATTGCTTTTGCTAAAAATGAAAAGTAGGAGATCTTATTCATATGGTTTTCTACATGAGGCATTTATTGTGTGTTCATCATTCCCTTCTCATGGTTAATTACAAGTTCTATAGAAAATGTTGTGACCCTCCAGTTTTGTTTCTGAATCCAAAAAGCACTTTTCAAACGTTCTTGGAAAGCAGGAGAAATGCAGTGTTTAATTGTGACAGCTAAAAAAAGGTGCAATTTTCCCTCCTTACTTGTGCTGTTTCTCAATGCCACAGTGCCACCTAGAGGTTATGCAGCAGAAAAGCGGGAAGGAAAAGGCTCCTTCTATAGTGCCTGGACCTGAGTTTGTTTGTTTGTTTGTTTGTTTTGTTGTTTAGCAGACTTCTGTGAGAACATTTCAAATAGATGCAATGGATCAGCAGCGGGAGCAGAGAAGCCACAGCGGCTTTGGTCTGATTTGGGAGGGGTCCTAGCACAGGGGAGAGTCCTGTTTTGCATGCAGAAGGCCCCGGTTCAATCCCCAGCATCTCCAGGGGGGCTTGAATCCCTGGAGGGTTGCTGCCAGTCTGTGTCAATAGTACTGGGCTAGATGGACCAACAGTCTCACTCAAGAAGCTGTAAGGCAGCTTCTCCATTCTAGTGATGTTTTTAAAAATAAATAAATAAATTAGCAGATGAACCCACTCAGATCACAGGAAAGCTGGGCCAGGCTCTCTAATGCAGCGTCTTTCCATTGTCCTCCTTTATGAACGTGATGAACTCTGATATCCACTGATGTCCACATAAAAATTAAGTGATCAATTTGAACAGAAGTGGGATTTTATTCCATAATATTCCAGCCACTTTTTACATCGATCTTCCCGTTTCAACTGTCTCTGCAGCCTAGCAAAAACATCAGTTGCATCACTCAGACAGATCCCTTCCTTTGTGGCAAGGTAATAGGATATTTCCCTCAGGTCCAGAGTATTCCAGTGTCAGAGGGTGGTAAACAGAAAGCCAGCAGGCCGGGGTAAATGTTCCCTCTTATCCACTGGGAATGAAACAGGCGACTCGTTATTTACTAGCTTGGCACCCTTTTCCCAATGCGCTGATCTAACAGACATAGACATGCGCGATCTAACAGAAGGCAAGTTGCCAAAAAGCAGAACTTGAACTTCCCAACAGCTCTGCTTGCCTCGTTGTGGACTGTGGCACAGACGTGTTGTTGGAACGACGCCTGCTGGGAGCAGGGGTACCTCCAGGACAACTGAAAGAGAAGCAGTGAAGGGTGTGCATCCCTGTGCATCCAGGTGGGAGTGAGTTGGGCGTCTCTCTCTCTCTCTCACCCATGAAGGATGTGTACCTAAATCCAGCTTTATTTCCTATCCTAGGTCTAAATAGGTCACTTGACTGTGCTAGTTAGCAGGGGGCCATTTCTGCTTAGCAGCTGCTTGAAACATATATTCCTCAGAAATAGCAGCACAGTCTCTAAACCTGATATTTAAGTTTGACTGATCAACCTCAAAATTGGTCAAAATATAATATGTCAGATTGGGTTCCTTCCACAAACATTTCTCAATCTGTTTTGATAGAAAGGGGATCCAGATTAATTATTTGTTTGCATCTGACTCCCCACTTGGCATATGGTGCACTCATTAAGTTCCCTTTGCTAGCGCTCGCTGAGGATGAGCTTGTGTCATTCTTGGCAATCGCACCAAACAGGATGTCTGCTATGGCTGCTCTAGCAACTGCACCATTGCTTAGTGTCTAGATTTGGCCCCACCTTTCTACAGACACACGCCCTTTCCTTTGCATATCTTAAAATCGTTATATTTGGGTCTATTCAGTTACATTTTTCTGTTCCTCTTTATGGTTTTACATTGTTGAAATGGTATCGTAAAATTAATTCAAGAAAGGGACCTCTTTTCTTCTGCTGATACAAAGCAACCTGTAAGGAAAAGAAGCGACTATTCACTTAAGATATCAAAAGGTATTTCAGGTGCAACCCTGTGATCTCCTGATGGGGGCCATGGGGAAGCAGAGGATTATTTGGAGTCCCTGCTCCAAGGCTGCGTGAGCTTGGCCCTGGGACTCGGAAGGCAGAGCGCTGCCTCGCACCCCCACTGCCAATGTGGAAAGAATGGCGCTGGCCGCCTCCCCTGTGGTGCCAAACCCACCTCAGAGGGGAGAAAAAAGGCTGTGCTTGGGACAGGGAAGGGGAGAGGCTGGAGCTGAAGACTTCTGCGGATTACTCTGGGCACCCGGAGAGGCTCCTTACTAGCTCCTTACAGGCGCCTTCCCTGCCCTGCCTAGCACTATCGAGACAAATATCAGAGTGCGTGAGGCAAAGACCGAAAGTATTGTGCCTCTTTCAGGGCATGGGACGCCCAGAAGCCCCCAAGTTCAGAGGCTCCCATGCATGGAGGACAGAAGTGATAGGAGTGCATCCTTAACATATTGTATATTCTAAATAATTATATGGTCTACACTATCTTATACCAGTTGCCCTCTCTTATACTGATTATCATATCCTAGAACATTTGCTCTTCTTATGGGAATCTCATATTATTTTTTTCTTTTTTCCCTTCCTTTGCAAGGGAAACTATGCATAAAAATATACAAAGTTCAAAGTCTGCTTATTTTTCCACATCCTCATCTTTTAAAGTAAGTAGGGCGTTACACCAATATTGGAAGACATATGAAGTACAACAAAATAAGTTTCTAGTCCTGAGTACCTGAGCACAAACAGTAAAGATGGGAATGAAAACATTGATAATGTGGCTTCCTAAATTGCCAGGAATGTTGTTAAATGCTGTTAGCTTTTGGACAGGGAAAAAACCCTGTCACTCTGAATCCATTATAAAATGGAAATATACTTGATGTTATCTGTAGTTATTTGAAAATCAGAAATCACAATCTCAGATGTGCCTGGTTATTTAAAATCAATACATAAAACTCAGGGCTTTCTGCATCCCTTTACTTGCTGCCCTCTGGAAACCCCAACTTCTTTACATCTCTACAATTTCTACTAGAAGAATGTGCTTCTCCCTTTTTCCCAAAGCCTCACAAAAGCATCTTCCAGCTTCCTCTTTCCTTTGGTTTCCTTTTTTCTCTTCTGTCCCTCCTGCCTTTCACTGCTGTAAGGCAGCGACAGGAAACCTGGTGCCTTCCAGATGTTTTAGACTACAACTCCCAACTGTCCCAGCTAGTCTGGCCCAACATTTAGGGTCCACAATACCCCATGGGGCACTTCTTGCACTATGAACCTACCCAAACACTATGATCGCCACCTGAGGCCTTTCTCCTAGTGCTTCCTCAGAGGAAGACTTGGAGAATGGCAACAAGGGAAAGGGCCCACTTGGTGGTGACACCCACCTCCTCCATACTCCTCCAGTGGGGTCCACCTGGTGCCAACATATTTTCAGTGCCAGGTTAAGACATTTGATCCAAGCATTTGATAGCATATGATAAGTTTTTTCACTGGGTCATGTGATTTTATTATTATTGTTTAAATTGTTTGTATTTTTCATATTTAAGGGGTGTGTGTATATATTATGTAGCTTATCTTTGTAAGCAGGCCAAGATGCTTTCACTGTTGGGTAATACAGGATGTAATAAATGAAAACAAAATGAATTATGGAAGCTCCAAAATATCTGGAGGCCACCAGGATGCCGACTCCTGCTTTAAGGCTTAGCTAAACTTGGCTGTCAGATTACCAGAACAGTAGAAGAAAAGTCGATGGAATGTTGCTGATATTTATTCAACACTGTTGTCTTAACACAGAAGTTTATTTTGATGTAAATTTTAAAAATGCAGTAAGCAATAAGGAAGAACATGCATCACAAAACAACAAGACCAACAATTAAGGAGGAAAAGAAATTCGCTGATTACAGCCCTTAGGATTACATGGGTAAACTTATGGGACAATTAGAGTAAAACAGTGGAAGGAGAAGCTTCTTAACAACTAAGAGAGTTTAGATCTGTAGTTTATGAAGTCAAATCAGCAGTGGGAAACAGCAACAAATGTGTGCACCTGTGTTCAATTGTCAAGTGATCAAAAGCTTGACGGAGTTCACACAGCAGATCCAAATGAAATACTTTGCTTGTTGCAGCTGTGGGGTTTCATTCATTCATTCATTCATTCATTATATTTATGTCTCGCAAACTCAGCCTGGTTATACAATCTCCGTCCTCTAATCTTTACCCTCACAACAACCCTGTGAGGTAAGTTAGCTTGAAAGCCAGTGCCTGGGTCGATGTATTTTGGCCGCAGCCCCTGCTTCTTTTGCATTGAACCCCCACCATCACTGGGGTGGGGTTCCCAAGGCTTGCTCTGAAATTGAACCCAGCCCTTGATTGTAAAGTTTCAACATCTGTGTCAAGGCAGACTTGCATGAGGCCCACAACCCTCTTGTACATGCTGTACTTACATAAAAAAACACATTTAGTCAGAACTCAGAAGACCCAAGATCCTTGTGGTCACAGATGGCCCTTGATCAGTGGAATGATGTATGTGAAAAAGGTAGTCGTCAGAGCTGGAGACATAAAAATGTTTTATGCACTACACTGTTCTGCTTTAAACTTTTTTTTCAAACACAACGTAAGGCTGCATCCAAAGATAGTCTAACGTGAAGCCCATTCATTCACATAGAACTAACAAGTAATGTGACCCATCAGGCTGTACCCAAAGGGCTCCCCAAATTTCATGCACCAGGTATAGGCAGTGAAGTGTGGAGACTAGTCCTCTCTTCTGGGAGGGGGAGGCACTAAATGTCACCACTACCCCCCTGGGGCAGGGTGTCTCTACATGGTGGCAAAATGAAGCAGGACAGAGAAACCTCTACTAGAAATAACTGCACAAGCCACAGCAACGAATTCCAGGGTGCAGCATTCCTGGAAAACCATGCAGATTCCCCCCACAGAGATCACGCAGACAAAAACATTGGCAATCCTTGTCCCAGCGCTCATCCCATGTGTCAGCAGCTGAGAAAATATCATCCCCTCCCCTGTATTTCATGCAGGTCAGTCTTTCCCATTCTTTCCCTCTCAGGGAACCCCCTGCCATAAAGTCATGGTAGGCAATTCCTGCTGACCCACCACCCTCCAGTTTCACTTCTGCTTGTAAACTGCACTTTCCGTGAGTTCTTTTTTAGAGGAGGGAAAATAGTGTGTTTTTTCTAATTGGTGAAAGAAAGCACAATTTCATTTTCTGCATTTCCACTGTTTTGCTATGCCCACCATGTCTAGAGGTTATGTGAAAAAGCAAGAAAGGCCAGGCTCCTTCTGCCATGCTGGGATTGTAGATCTGCGACCTGGGAAACCGTAAGTAGATTCACCAGATTAACACCCTTGTGACGCAGAGCCTTAGTGTGATTTCCTTGGCAATTTAATAGTAAAGCCATCCTGACAGTGAAGAAGCAAGGCAATATACTAAAGTTGCCCAGCTAGTTATACCACCTATAAAGAAAGCTGTAGAAACTGGCAGACTCTCTGGCATTTGGTGATCAACACTTTAATAGGTAGAAAGGTAACAAAGCAGTAACCTGAATAAAAGGGGGTGGGGTGGAGAAGATGAAGAGACCTTAGAGGCTGATTTAACATATGTCAATGCTACAGTACATTTATGAACTGATATTGATCTATTTGTTTATATCATCAGCTCAAGAGCAACAGCTGATCAATAGTTTCTTTCAAAACCTGGATTCAGACCTAGCTTATAATCAGAATCCTATAATACCATGTAATATAAATAGCATACGTATTGTGGTTTGCAATAATTTCTGAATTTATGCTTATGGATTGTGCACAAATTTGTGTCATACAGGCCCAGGCCCCAGATCACCCCAGGGCCTATCAGTGCCCCTTCCTTGCACCTCTCGTGCGCTGGAGCAGGTTTTTCCTGGGGCCTGTCCCTTATCCTGTCCCCATCCACTCCTCCTTCCTGTTTGCGCTACTCTTCCTTCGGCTGCTTCACGCACCTGCCAGCCCGGCACTCTGGCCATGTGCTCCAGACCACCTCCTGCCCAGTTTCCTCCCAAATCTGCTGTGAACTCAACTTTGCTAGCATCTGAAGTTCAAATCTTTTCTCATATCACTTCACTCCTTCAACATTACAATGGAATTTCTGATACTTCATTTCGTTCCAATCGAGACAAAGCTGAGAATCCCAATGCAACTCAGCACAGATAGTTATCTAGTTCTGCAATTTTCCTTAACCCTGCTGAATCTGCATTTTTCATAATGTCAGAGAACTTCCAGGGCACAACCCTTACTGGGTTTGCAGCTTGTTCACATTAGGATAGACTTAAATGTATATTAGTTATTTATTTCATCTTTATGCCACCCAATAGCTAAGGCTGTCTGGGCAGTTAACGTGTTAGCTGCTGGCCTTCAAAAGTTGGAATAAGTTCATACAGTTTTATACACCAGATGTTGTTGCTGCCACATTTCTGCACCAAAATTTCATAATGGTCTATTAAGAGAAATGTGTTGCTTTCTTGAGTTTAAATACCAACCAATTTAAATACTATTAATATACCATGTGCAAACCATCATCATCACCACCCCAGCCATGTGCACAATATATTAAAATCATGAGAAGGATATATTTTGTGATCTAGTGTTGGGCAACATTAGTATTAAAAGTAGAATATTAGTTTTTATTTATTTGTTTGTTTGTTTCTGTGGTAATCACTGATCTTCACAACTATTCACAAACAAGAGCCACAGATAAAATATAGTGTAAAATTTCAATATACAGAATTTAAACAGTTAAAAACAATTTCAATTAAATACTAAATCTGCTAAAACAGCAGCACCCGCTTCATGTGTCATTAAATGCCTGGGGGGTAGAGGGCGATCTTAACTAGGCAGCAGATGACAAGGTGTAGGTGCCAGGTGGACTTCACTGAAGAGCTTATTCCCCATGCAGGGGGCCACCATCAAGAAGACCTCCTTTGCCACTATCTTTTGAGGCTCCCTTGGAGGTGGTCCTAAGCCATGTAAGGCTCTATAGGTTTTAAAGCAGCTCCTTAAACTGTGGTCAGAAGCATACCAGTGGCTAATGCCTTTGTTAGGACAATCAAAATGCCACAAACGTGGAAGCAGCTAGAGCTTGGAACATCTGCTGTACATGCAGAAAGGCCCAGATGAAAGCTGTTGCAACTTCAACTAGGCAGGACAAACTCCTGTCTGAAGGCCAGAAAAGCTGCTGCTGGTCAGTGCTGACCATACTGGGCTAGAAGGACCAAAGTTCCAGCTCAGTGTATGGCAGTTTCTTCAAGGTATTGCCTGACTGTTATTATTATTTTCTCGTGGACTTACTAGCCTATCTTTGTTTTCCAGTTTTGTAATTGTCCTCAAGAAATGCTACACTGGAAGAGAACTGAGAACACATCTGAAGTTATCCACAATTCAGTGATTCCCTCTTCCTTGGAAAGAGGAGGATCCGAACCACTCATATCTCATGTCTCTGAGCAACAGCTCCACCTGCTGGAGAAACAGCTAACAAATGTGGGAGTAATTATAAAATGCCCCCTCACAGATGTAGAGGGAATGCTTTATTGCAAAGTGTTGGCAATGTACAGCCTCCTACAGTACTTGCGGAAATAATTAAAAATTAAGATAATAAAAAATATGACCACCTCAGGTGAGTTTTCTAAGATAGGTGGGATTTAGTCTGCTAATCTGGGGAGACCATAGATGACAATGGGAAAAGTTTAGAAGAACATCAGCTTTTGAAAGCAAGAGGGTTGATCTAAGCACCTCAAAGTATTTCATTGCAAAGCAAGGTTAGAGGAAGAAGTTTGGATTAAGAATTGGGAAGTGATATTCACACTTCATGCACCAATTTTAAGAACCATTTGGATTGTTCCCTGCTTGGGAACAGAATGAATGCCATAATCAAACAAAAGGAAGACTATTTCAGGGCAAAGATTAGGTACTTCACCATGTATGAGGAGTCAATTCCAGCTATTTTTAAAAGTGGGAAAAATAGAAAGCAGCATAATTGCAGAAAAATAAATTATCTCGAACCTCAATCACATTCCTGTAGATAATGAAACCAGTTGAATTGTCTGCTAAATTCACTGCACTTAGCAAATGCCATATCTGCCAGTTCCATTTCTGCCAAATATTTTAATAATTCACTTACTTACTTGTTTGTTAAACATCTCCCGAAATAGATGTTTGTAGTTTTGTACAATATAATTTCAAACTTAGCAACAAAGCAATAGAATGCACAATCCAGGACAATAAAAAAGATGCCAAAGTATGCAATATTACACAGATGCAAATACTAAAACCACAGTGAGGCAGAAGTTTTAAAAGCACACCACACGGGTCCAAAAAAGTGTAGGACCCGCCTATCGAAAGGAACAGCTCCTTCTGGATGAGCCTGCCCAGACCTTAAGATCCTCTGCAGAGGTTCTGCTCCAGGAGGCCTCCTTGGAAGAGGTGAGGAGGGCTGTTACGAGGAGAAAGGCCTTCCCTGCTGTACCACCCTGACTGTGAAACTCGCTCTCCAGAGAGGTGCATCATAAGATGCTTTCAGGAAAGAGACTTTCTGTTGCTTCTCAATGAATCCTTTTCTAGCATCACTTGATTAGTCGGTGATTTATTTATTTATTAATTTGTTAATTTTTTTTAAATAAAAGCTGCCGTTAGCCAAGTGCTGTCTAGTCTAGTGAGGCCCGAAGAACATTAACAAACAGAAGTTGCGAAAATGGACAAGTTGTGGTCCACTATTTTTAATCAGACTATTTTAACAATTTTTGAGGGTCCCTTTTGTAAAATATCAGTAAGCCTCTATGAGAATGAAATGGCAATAATCTGTAGTAAAAGCAGTTCTTTAGTAGTTTCGTGACTGGTAAAGGAAACCAAGTGGAAAGCTTAATCAAAATTTGTAAAAATGGCAATAATGAAGCTGAAATGGATCCCTGTCCCATTCTGATGTTTATCCTCCCTCACCTAATGCCCATGGGAACACAAGATGTGGACCTCTTACCTGACTGAGCCACTGATGACCCTAAGCCTAATCCCTTGACCTTCTTGAGCACCAGTCAAGGTGGCTGGAAGAGTGCGTGAAACAGCACCCTGCTGAAATCAGATGGTGTAACTAAGAAGAGGCCTCTCTCTCTCTCTCTCTCTCTCTCTCTCTCTCTCTCTCTCTCTCTTTTCCCTAAAAAAGAAAAAAGAAACTAAACTGCTGCAGAAAAAATAATAAATAATGGATCCTGTACTTCTGATTGGAAAAAGTCAATAATTTACACTGTTTACCTGGTAGTCGTGTGACTTGATATTCAGAACAGATCACAGCCTGCTGATATACAGTCTGCATAATCCAGACATTTGTTCAAGCTCCTCTTTGAGATTCTGAACATGTAAAAAGGTTTTCTTACATGTTTTAGACAATGTAAAAAGTCAGTCATGAAACTAAAGCAAAGTCAGAGGTTTCCTCTAATATATTTTGCTATCTGGCCCCATAGCCTCCAGTGAAGCTTCAGAGTGCCAACCTTTGCCTCTAGAAAAAATGTAAATTCGTTTCCATTTTGAAATTAAAGAAATGCTGTATAGAGTAAAGTTTTGATTGGGATATTTTTAAAGAGGGCTTTTGAGAATTGTGAGAAGAAACCACTAAATTAATTCCTTTGTATTGATTCATTCCATCCTTCAGATATCATCAAAATATGATCAAAACAGCCTCCAATCATTTAGACATTTCATGGTATCCTACAGCTATTACACTGTAAGGTTGCTCTTCTCTTTGCATCCATGGCTGCTAGTCTCCAGGGCACATCTGTATAAACCAAAGACGTGCCACTCAAGCTGTGGTAGCCAAGGGCGCAACATGACCTGCTGTGGGGCTGACTTGTTTCACCTTCCAAAGAGGAATAAATGAGGAAGGCTTCCTTCAATGCCTTAATACAGCCTTCTCCAACTTGGTGGCCTCCAGTTCCCAGAATTCCTGGAGGGTACTAAGTTAGGGAAGACTGAATTCTGTGATTGCTGCAGATGTCAGAATGAGCAAGGAGTGTTCTAAAGGTGTCCATCAGAGAAGCTGCCAGAGGAGGAAGATAAGGACTGCTCATACAAAAATGTGTGAGAGGGAAGCTCAGCAAAGACCTTATCACCTTACGAGTCTATGCTGCCAGGTCAGCTTCCCCCAGCCAGCCATTGGCAGTGGTAAAGCCTTGACTTTTCCCCATCCAAATGCATGAAAACAACCTTGCCCTGATAACCTACAGTTCTAAAGCAAGTGAGAACCTTCAGGAGCTGACAATTTGCTTTGAACCAGTTCCGGGAAGATGGACTTTTCTTTGAAGGAGGTCAAGATACCTTTGAAGGAGACTGCACTGGCTGAGGATTCATCCCAAGCAAATGCACAACTCCAGTGGCTTCCTAGTCATTGTGCTCTATGGTAGAACAGGTATTCTGCAATCATCTCTCTCAGGCATGGTGACTCTGCTGGGCACCGTGCCTTATGCCTCCTTAATGCAGGCACATTTTTCACATCTCTGCACTGGTCTTTCTAGCACAGCAACGATGAAAGATTAAAACAAGCACTTAGCAAACAAAAAACAACAAAACAGCCATATTCCACCCTCAGAACATCAGCACAAGTTCCACTCAGGAGGAGAAACACCAAAAGAAAGGCCAAATCAAGTCTAGAAAAAAACACAGAAGTCCTTCCTAGCCCCCATCCAACCTGGGCCCAGCATGATCATTCACCCAAGCTATTGTGTAGACAGATTAGGTTGTCTGTAAGCCCTTTCTTCTCACTCCAAGCCTCATGAGAAGCTGAGCCAAACTCAAATCTTGCAAAGTCTGGAGAAGGAAGGATCAAAGTTTTCAAAGGAAGGCCCAACCCAGGCAGGTTTTTTTCCTTTTCTCTAAGCATCTTCTCACCTTCTTACAAATATAACATGAGAATGTGATAAAACAAAGCATCCGACAAGACATCTCTATGTTGGTAACATTTGGGAGCCTACGGTGATATACAAACTTGCTTAGCAAGTACAGCAAATAAAGAAACCCTGGGGAGGTCGAAACCAGAGGTTTTTACCAACATCGGAGTGCCCGGCTTGCTGGCATGTCCAATATTTCTGCCATTTCTATCCTGTAATTTCCAGGCACTTATATCACAACTTTTTAATAAACTGCATCTTTTCCATGGTATATACTTCGGTGTGTGCTAAAATTGTAGAGGAGGACTGACTTCAGCGGGATTGGTGGGCTGGTGCTGAAAAATCACAATACAGTGCTAAAAGAACAAAATGCGGGGGGGGGGGGGGGAAAAAAAAAAAAAAAAAAAGGGAAAAAAAAAAAAGGGGGGGGGGGGGGGGGGAGAAAGAAAGAAACTTAAAAGGGCGTTATCCCTGCACACGTAGCCTTTCTAACTCTTCCTACTTCTGCAATTGCACTGCATGTGATACAAGACCGTGTTTTCGGCACAGTGGCAAATGCCCTGCATTCATTAGTAAGTGCCCCAACACTGGTAAATGAATTTTGCATAAATACTGCAAGAGCACTCTCTGATAAATGGATGGGGCTCTGGTGTATTACCAGTATTACAAGAAATATTATGACACCACGATTCCATTTATTTCCTATACTGAAGCACTTCAAACATTGGATCCAGTTCCCACTAAGTACAGTTGTCTCCTTTTTTACTAATATACTTTTGCACAGGCAGTAACATGCATTTGTGCACGCTCCTTTTATATGCTATGTAAGTTATACTTCCATCCTTTCATTAGCTATTGAGCTCCTACTTAGGTTGCTTTATTGTCCATGTTCCACAGGCATACTAGTGTTAGACGAAGCAGTATAATTCATGGCTTTGTTTGTTTGTTTAGTGATTCAGTTATATTATCATGTGTTTTCTTTTTGCTGATTTCATTTTTAAGCTTTTTTTCAAAATGGAATCCTATTGCTTGGAAAACACTTTGAAGCACTATCCATGTATTACGTACATTTATTTATTTATTTATTATTTTATTTCTGAAAACATTTCTATGCCGCCCCATTCGCCGAAGCCTCGGGGCGGCTCACAACATAAAATAAAATACAAAAATAACAATATAAAATAAATAACAATATAACAATAACAATATAACAATATACATGGATGCACTCTGGCCAGGGAAGACTGAGGGGAGGGGAGGGGAGGGAGTGGAAACATTATTCTGAGGCCCAAATCACATGCAACGATCACTGCAAGGCTAAGATGCATTTCCCTGGTGATGTTTAAAGAAGGCATGTGCAACACAGTCATGATCGCTCTTTCCCTGCCTCCCCCCTGCCAGCCGTAACCTTGCCCCCCACAAGGATTCGCCCATGATAACCCCGTGCAAGTGTTCGACGCATGTGCCGGTGGAGCTGATGTATGATGGACCGCTTGTTTACCAGAAGGGTCTAAGCAGGAAGGGGAATGGGGTTACCTTTCCCCTCCGGCCCTTCCCCGGAAACACAGGGAAATCCCTGGCACAGGGACAGGGCCGCACGTTGTGCTGCTGTTGTGTTGCACGGCGCAAGTGCCCTCAGAAGGCTTCCTGAAATTGGGGCGCGGACGCTCTTGGACATGCCATGCTGGAAGAGATGGGGAGGGGAGGGGAGCCCACCATATCCTGGACTGCCTTATACTGTTCATTCAGGCCCTGCATTTCTAGTTTTTAATGCTATGCAGTACTGGAAAAGTCTTTGAAGAGCCCCGAAAGTATGAAGTCACGCCGTATGCCATTTCAGAGCTCATCCACAAAATTAATGTGTGAACTTACGACAAGGCTCATTCCCTTCAGCTGGCCAGCATTAACCATTATTAATGCTGCTGTTTGTATCCTGGCTGCTGTGACAAATTATCTCATTTGCAGTAGCATTCAGAAGCTTTATTTATTTGAAAAGAAGCCCCACATATTATGTCAAGTACTCCTTGTTTTCTTAAAATACCTTCATGACACACAATATGTACTTGCTCACAAAAACATGACTTCTGCACTGTCCTCAGCAAAGATTATTGTGTAACTTGGAGAATTGTTCTGAGCTTTGAGTCACTGCAGGTCCAACAGATGTGAACCCATCCAGAAGATCTTCCTACTTCCTCTTCCTACTCCCTCTCCTTAACACTACTCCTTAACACTACTAAGCATCAGCAATCTTTCAAAAGCAACTTAGTATGAGTGCACTCAATTTGCTTTTGATATTTGTTTTTCACTTTTGTACATTACTTTCAGTGTGGCTGCAAGTGACTTGAGCCTGACAATTGATCCATTAATTTCCTAGTGTTTAGATTACAAGCCCTAGCATGTAATCATGAGTAGGTGATTAAATCCAATGTCCAGTAAGGCTCACTCCCATATATATATATATATATATATATATATATAAAATTATATAAAAAATTATATAAAATTATATAAAAATTATATAAAAATTATATAAATATATATATATATAAATAAATATAAAAAATTATATATATATAAAAAAATTGTGGAGGTCTCTACTGGACATGTGGTTTTTTCGATGGAAGCTAGTGCTAGTTTGCTTGTCCTGTGTTTTTCAGATAATACCTCTCTAGGTACAGCAAAAATATCCGTTAAAAAAACACCATCTCTGACATGGAAGTGGTTGATTGTTTTCTGAAAAGAAAATCTATAACATGACAAAACTGTTGCTCTTATTTCAGATTTAAATCACCTCTCGCTGGAAGTTTTTTTCCAACTCTTGCCATTTCTCCCTTTTCTTCCATTGAATCAATTGTTTACTCAGATGTTTGTCAATTTTAGGTGTGCGGTTCTTTCCTAACAGTGTTTGCTCCAGTTTAGCATGTGATGTTGGCAGCCATCATGGGACAATATACGGAGCATCTTCTCAACTTGACCATTATTTGGCTGGATGCTGCTGCTCTTCAGTGTTGAGGGATTTCCCTAGCATTCATATGGTATTTTACAATGTTGCAGAAAGCCACTTCTCAACATACGCATGGCTTTTCCATCACTGCCACTGTATTTTGACAAGGTCCCAAACCCTGGAAGCAAATAGGCATGATCACAAATCCCTATCAAAGACTATGGAGTTCTCATTCTGTGGTCAGCCTTGTGGTGAAGGCTGTGCATCTCCCAAGAACCCGCAGATAAAGACCAGCGACAGGAAACAGAAGGTGGGATGGAGGGCAGGCAGAGGTGCGGATGTGCCCAGTGGCTAACAGTGCAAGAGAAGGAGTGCGTCTTCCTCTGAACTGCTCTTTAAAAATAGAGTTGCCTCCGTTAGTCCGGCTGTAGAGCCTGGTCATCATGGTGGCGACTAGGTGGGTCAACATAAAAACCAGGCCTGCTCACCACCCATCATTTTGCCACACAGCTTATTTCGGGCCTGCCTCACTTTGCTTTCTCCTATCAGGCCTTTCTGTCCCATTTCCACACTAATCTGCATGAAAAGTCAAATATAACTAAGTATTTAAATATTTATTTTTAAATACATTTCCCTCCAAATATGGGTTCCTAAGGGCAAAATCTTACTGATTTCTTTACACAGAAAAGAAGTCTGACAATTCCCAACAGGCATCTGTTAATTAAGATGCCCTTAATTAGCTGTTGGCAAGAGCTGTTGGCAATGCAATCTGTGCACCAAATTGCAGTCTACAGCATCTGCCTGGGCAGTAACCTCTGTTCTGGCCCTGAATCAGCTTATGGTAGGTTGATGTCCTGCTATACAGACCTCTGTTTTGGAGATCTAGCACAGGGCCATTGCCTAGTTTGGAAAGCTGGCAAAGGATTTAAAGGTGTCCTCTATCTGCAGAGGCATCTAGTCCGAGTCTGGTTTACAATCAAAGAATTTCAGGGAGAGAGAAGAGGAACCTTGAGAATTGCCCATCACCATTGAGCATGTAAACCACCTGGCACATGGTTCTACTTCTCTGTGGTAACACATCTGTGGTTCTCCTTGGTTGAAAAAAGCACTGACATGAAGTTTCTGAGTTAGGAAGGTTTGGGGTTGATCATCACTTTTCTCCCTTCCATCTTTGGAAGAGATTCCAATCCAGGAGAGGCTACTGCTGGCAAAAGACATGGAGGAAGTGAGACTGTTTCTATTTCCTCCCTTTCCTCTTTGCTGCACACACACTCTTGTAGAGGTCCCCCAACTTCTACAACAGATTTTGGGCTGCAGGGTGGAGGGAAAATCAGAGTGGATTTCCTCAGCCCTTCATCCCTGGCTGGAGTACCCCATTTCCTGCTGAGCAGATGCTTCCACTAGTGGAGTATTAGTTGGTATCAAGACATAATGCTTAGAAGACTGTTCCATTTTTTTCTAACGGTTCTCAAACCAGAATCTGGAGCAGGTCCCACTCCACATTTTACTTAGGATTCTCTAACTCCACACAGGTTAGTTCTGGTCTGGCAAGCATGAAAGATTATGGTAGGCTCCAGGTACTTGATCATCCCTAAAACTGTTTCTGTAAAAACCGTGCTCTGCTTAGGTCACTTTTCTCCATTTCCTAGAGCCACTGAAGAACCTTACAAAAAGATGGTGCTACTCTTTGATGCAAATGGACTGCTTGTTGCTGTATGTATTTTTGTGTTTGTTTTCTGTGCTGCCTGCATTATGTCTGACTGACTAGTCTTCTATTATTGGAGATTAAGCTAACTGATCAACCGAGGAAAGGCCATTATGCAGTTACAAAAATATGTAATGGGAAAAATGGGAATTAATTGGAAAAGTCTGTACCATAATTGCACTAGGGGCTTTAAAATAATTTTTAAACACACACCAATCAATATTCTCTGGAAACGCATTCATTATAAAGAACTGGAAGAAACTCCACTTCTGTAACCATCTTTTTTATTAACGGTAAAGTAGATTTGCAATAGGTGGCAAAATAGGAGCAGGCAGTATTTTTATTGTACTGACAGCAGTTTACCTTCTTTCTAGAGATCAGAATGGAAATGAAAGGCAGTGAAGGAATGTTGATTGGTTCTCCCATATGAAGGGCTGGTGGGCACTTATGCAACAGCAACATTAATGTCATTTCCAGAACCTTGCTGAATATTAAATCAATATTGATGTGCTTATGAATGCCATTTGGTAGTTGTATCTAAAAGAAGAAAGGCATGCTTTGAAAAAGAAAGTGCTACTTATACTGAAGTCATAATGAATGAAAAGAAATAATGACAATAAATAATATGGAAGTACATAACACATCTGTAACCATAGCAACATGACCAAATGAATAATTCACCATGAGTCATATACTTGATGAATTCTGGGCAATTTTTCTACTTGACAAGTGAAAGCTAGCAGATTGTGATTTGCTCCATAAACGGAAGGAACTTTCTGCTGGGACGGTCTCCTACATCAGCTCCTTGAAATGAATGAAGGGTGTTTGAAAGAGCTGATACAGAAATGTCCCTGGTGGGCCTTCCTCTAAATTTACTTGAATGTATGCTGCTGGATAAAGTGATAGTCACTGAAAAAGCATATTGGACAAATTCACGTAGGAGGATAGGTCCCTCAGTTGCTAGTAAATGCAGCTTCCATGACAAATGAATTAGTACCCTATAGACCAGGTGTGGTCCTGGTATATAGGTCCTCCAGATATTTTGGCCTCAAACTCCCGTCATGCCTTACTATTGGCTATGCTGGCTAGGGCTGAGGGAAGGTGCAGGCCAAACTTATGGAGAGTCACAAGTTGACCGTCCCTGCTTCAATACAAGGCTAGTTCATTTATCTGAATGCTGGTGCTTATATTGCCCAAACACTATCCATGTCCAAGGAGGAGGTATCAGGGAAAATCACAAGCCTTAGCCACACTGAGCCAAAGGGGAACCTCTTCTCCCCAGCCAATTCTGCTGGCCTTTCCTTTCCTGAAGCACAAAAGGAAGGCAGGGGAAGGTATGGGAACCACCCATTTCTGGAAGTGGTACCCTAACTACCGTATTCCTCAGGAAAGATTAGGAGAATAACAGCCTGAAGACAGCCAGTGCACTTTGCAGAAGTAGAAAAAAGCTTGGGGGAGGGGAGCCAAAAAAAAAAAAAAACCCTTTGGCCCATTTGGCACAATCACCATGGCTTAAATTAACCACAGCATGTGCCATTTGCTTAATAACCCATCTGGGTACTGTTTGTCATGTTGCCCAAACCTGAGTGGCATGGCTTGTTTGAAGGGGAAACTATGCTTAAGTAACCCATGGCCTGTGTTGGGGTTGCTTGAAGTCAAGTGTCCCTTCTATAGAAAGGTTCTCATAGAAATATTTGACATAAATGCATTAATATTTGTGCACTTAGACTTTCTGCTATTCAACCCAGCAATCTGCAGTTATATTATGAATATCTTCCTCTGCTGCTAAGAGAAAGAGGAAAGGGGGAGCTCTGGAGCTTGCTTGCTGAATTAAAGAACACCTCTTAGAGGAAGTGCCCACGAAAGAAGCAAAAGGCACTCTGATATATTGGTCAGTACAAATGATGCTGTCTTAGATTGTTATTGATCTGCTGAAACTCATGCTTTCATGTCACAAGCCTGTTCAAACGAAGTACTAAGGCTGCCTTGAAGTGGATTCGCATTGCTACCTGTTGGACTTCAATTTCTGCAGGCTTTCTTTCCCATCCTTATATAGATAAAACAGATGCCTGTTCAAAAGGACCAGTGGAAAATTTACTCCCTTGAAATCCTTTCTGGTAGATTTACCTATTTCACACTTTCTAAACCTTGAAGCAAGTCCAAAATCCAGAAATGTGCCTATTCAGGGAAACTGTGCACACGAAATGTGTGTGTTTGAGGAAAGTGCACACAAAGCAGCATTGCAGCAGCAACCTCTGGGGGAGACGGGTACACGGCAGTCGGGGTCACCATTGCCGGGAGAGTGTAATATACCTCCCCCCTCAAGGAGTGGTTGATCCAGGCTTATAGCAACCATGTGTCCTACAGAGGACAGTCCTTTATTTGCAGGTGTCCTGTAACGGAAGGACTGTCCAGTCCAACCTGGCTCAAAGCAAAAGAATCCTTAAAGGGAGAGTGCAAGGAAGAGTTGCCCAGCCCTTTGACAGCAGGAACCCGGGGAACAGCCTTCCGGGCTCTATTTCTATTTAAAACATAGTAAAATGTTATTATTGCACTGTATTGCATAAATGAGAATCTAAGCCGTACATTGGTATATGCCAATTGATGTTCTATTTAGTCTACTTTTTTGGTGATGTATAAGCACCCAACCTTCTTCACAGAGATAGATGCTCAAGGAGGGTACATCGTGGGTCCGTATGTCAGCCTTGAAGTCCCCCCCCCCCCCCCGTTGGAATGACAGGGAGCATCCGGGCTATAGTATTATGAGGCTGCTTTTAGAATCCACCAGTGCTAACAAGCCAGAGGATGACAACATCAAATTGTAAAGAACTTGGGTCATCTGTCCTTCTATGTCTGCTGCTAATCTAGTACTTACTCCACAAATAAGGACCTTTGTCCCAGCAGATAGAGTAATACACACGTTGAGAGAGAAAGAGAGATAGAGAGTTTTCATTTTATTTCAGTAGAAAAGGCATTGTGTTTATTAACTTCATTAGTAGCTAAGCTTTTGGGTAGCTTATGAGACCACCGTTAAAAGTTGATTGACCTAAATTCTTGGCTTGATGGATTCCCCACCGCTGCCACCCTTCCTTTCCAGAGACTTACAGAATGCAACAGTGGTGTTTGCACTCGGGCACATAGAATCATGATTATGGATTGAATTACGTTAATGGCAAACAGCTTGGGTTTGCATCTGCCAAACTCCTTCAGTGCTGCTGCCACACTTGATCAACCCAGAGAAGGCTCTGGTGGGTTTTGGTGGTTACGACCTGGAATCAGGGTGCAGGGTGGGGATTCTGTTGTCCGTGGTAGCAGGAGAGGCTGTCCAAGCATTCCGGCGCCTCCATTGCAACCCCACCTCCTGGCCCCACCACCATTCCTGCCTTTGAAAGGAAGGTCTGCGATGGGAGGGCCTGCCAGTCACGTACTGGATTCCTCTGGGATGTGGAACCCACATGGCTGCGTGAGGATGGAACGCTGGAACGGGATGGTGACAGGGAGCGGCAGTCAACCTGTCGAGTTCTGCTCTGTTCTGTTTCTCATATTCTGCACATTAAGTTTGTCCCATCTCATTTCTGAATCTGTTTATATTTCCCTAAGAAATCTGGAGAAAGTATCTTGTATTGTTCATGTAATGTATTTGTAATTTCTCATGCATTTTCCTTAAGATAAACATTTCTGTATGAATGTTTCCAAAGATTTGCATTTTCCCCAATCTTTCCCCTCTAATATAATGTATTTTGGGGCACACTTTCTTCTAATATACCCATTGTGCAGTTTTCTATGTGCCAACCCCATAGCAAAATTTGGAAAAGCACATTTTCTGCTCTATAACTGCATTCTAGTTTGTGTGTAGGCCTGAGAACTGTAAATTTGAAAAGTTTACATTAAACCTGACCAGTTTCTCACTCTTCCTTCACATTGGGTCCTGATTCTGATCCAAAACTGTTTTCACACCAGACTTTATTTATTGCATCTCTGTACCATCCATTAGCTAAAGCTTTCTGCATGTTTCACTAGACAAAACTTAAAACCATAAATGTAGCATACCAGTGAAGAATAATTTTTAAAAACTGCAAGTATGAAAACTGCATAAAAGCAGAGTAAAAGCCAAGAATATGAAAAAGTGTTAATGGAAAAAAGTAAATGCACTAATGCAGTTTTTAAAACTAGAGAACTAAGGATTTTCTATGGAAGACTTAATCCATTGCATCTACTTCTGGTTTCATCATAATCCATTGCATCTTCTTCTGGATCCCAGCACTCCAGGATTAATTCCTTTCCTGTTTTCCCACTATACAGCCTCTAGGTGGAAGGGAATGATGGAAATTCTCCCACGAAAAAAAGCATTTTCTTTCACTTTTTCAAATAAATACTGCATTTCCCCCACTTCAAAAACAAAGCCTGTAGAAAGTGCGCTTTGCAGAGAGAAGCAAAATGGGGGAGTCGAAGGCATGTAGAGAATCCATTAAAAACATGAGTAAGGAGAGATGAGTGTACAATGAATGTCTCTTGCAGGAAGGCTCTCAAAAAGCCTGGTAAAATAAAAAGTCTTCATCTGGTGCTGAAAAGACTACAACCCTAATTCCAGCTGAAAGGCTCACTGGGGCAGAATTTAGCAGCATCTCTAATAAGATTGTGCTCCTATAGCCATCATTATTACATGGAACAGTACGAGAAAAATAACAAGAGACTGGCTCCTACTGTGTTCCGTGGCCTGAACATTAAAACCAGTGGGTGCCCCCATTTTCAGTACAACCCAACAGACCTCCATTGCTGAAAGGCTTAACCTCCAAGAGGGAGTTGGTGATTAAGATCATTTTCTGAATTATAGATGACCCTTGAATGTCTCATCACATCTGAGCAGAAGACAGCCAACTAGGGCAGGACAGCTTCTCTGGATGATTGGTGGGGAAATGCAAAACAGCCACATGCAATTGACTTTTTAAGTTGCTCTCTTTTAAAGTGCCATAAATTCAGCCCCCAAAGAAGGAATAGACCCATTTCCCCAAAGGAGGGATTGTTAATCGCTTGATTGTGTGTAATATCGTAGAACATTTCTTGGTTGGGGCAGGCATTCAATATCTTTTATACTAGTGGACACAGCAGAAATTTGGATGCAAACAGTGGGGTCTTTACGAGAATGATGAGAACTTGATCATTTTGAGCAAATGTCAATGGGCAGGAATTTAAATGGGACTGATTACAGATTTCCCTGATCCATAGGATAATCAGATCTCTTCTCGGGGAAACAAACCTAACATATTTGAAGATAGCCTGTGAAAAATGTAAGGATCACAGAGAAACTGGTAGTGCATTGTTGATTGATTGATTGATTGATTGATTGATTGACTTCTATGCCACCCCATGACAAAAGCTCTCCAGATTACTAGATGCATTTCACTTGGGATAACAAACTGGAACTGTGCTGGACTGCACATCTTGAGGCAGAAGTGCCGTGAATACCCCAGGGCTGGGGAAACCGCAGCCACTGGCTGAATCCAGCATTACTCCTCATGACTGCAGGTGTGAGGGAGGAGCAAAGAGCCCTGGTACACAGGGGCCTTGCCTGCCTCTGGCCAGGAGCAGCAAGGGGCAGATGAAGCCAGCTGCTGAGCCTCTTCCTCTCTGCAGAAAGAGCCATGGAATATTTTATTTATTTATTTATTTATTTATTTAGAAAATTTCTATGCCGCCCCATTCGCCGAAGCCTCGGGGCGGCTCACAAACATAAATAACTTCGTTAAAATAATATAAATTAACAGTATAAATTAAGTCGCCCTGGCCAAAGAATAAAATAAATAAATACTGTTAACAGTTAAAATGACGCTTGAATAAAAAGGTCTTTGCCTGGCGCCGAAAAACAATTAACGACGGCGCCAGGCGGACCTCTCTGGGGAGCGCATTCCATAACTTAGGGGCCACTACAGAGAAAGCCCTCCTCCAAGTACCTACCCTCCTAATTTCCTTCACAGAGGGTTCCCGGAGAAGGGCCTCTCCCGCAGATCTCAAGGGGTAGGCGGGCATATATGGACGTAAGCGCTCCTTCAGGTAACCAGGACCCAAGCCGTTTCGGGCTAGCTGCTCTGTGCCTCCCTCTGCACAGAGAAAGGGCAGCCTCGCTGTGTGTGCAAAGAATGAGGGTGGAGGATGCCAAAGGCTGGGGAAGAGGCCTGACGGATGGATTGTAGGAGACCATCCTGGCCCTGGGACCAGTCCACTGCCCCACACTTTGAATATACAGTAGCGCTAGTTTCTGGGTATTAGCTGAATCCTCAATGGACCAGCAGTTTGAGTAGCCCTCAGAGTCTGGAGATGTTTAGGACCACCTCTTTGGAGCAATAGGGACTATTTGCTTTCCTAAGTTTCCTGAACTTAGCAGGTCCAACCACCTTTGCTTGATATTATGAGCCATTGTGGGGATTGTTACCTCTATAGTTCATTCTTCCACAGCTGAAAAAGGTAGAATTAATATCCTTTTTAAACAACAACAAGCACCCAAAGAAGTAGGAAAAGTGGTGGTTGCTGTAAACGCTCATCAGCTCCTATCTGCTTTTACTCTACAGATTTTTGAATGTTTTCCTGTGGTAGCTGCTGAAGCTTTAAGGCTGAACTAACATTATCTCTGGAAATGTGGGTTTTGACAAGATAACAGGGCTGAAGGGATCAGAGCACGCACAGAGAAGGATCAGTGGCAAAAGGGATGTTTAATCCCTCCAATCCTGCTGAGTGAAGCCTAGAAATGCCACTACCGCCACTGCAGCACAGGCACGCAAACACACACACACACACACACACACACACACACACACACACACACTTACACACTTTGGAGCATAGCTGAGGAACAAAATGCTTTTAAATAGCCTGTGTGGGATTTGAAAGTAAGGTAGCGTGGCACCCCGTCTTCCTCTGGTCTCTGCATATTCATCCCACTCCTGCAACACTAACCCTACTCAGGCCTTGCCTGCCCTCTGTGTCTGCCTAAAGGAAAGGGGCCGAATGTGTGTGAGAATGAGCTCCATTCTCCCTGTGTGACCCCAGGCACCAGCTATATCAAAGATCTGCAGTTGGTTTGTATGCAGGTTTGCCTTCTTAGGGATGCTAATCATGGGAAGTTGTGACTACGTTCAGTTCACCGGGTTTTCAAGCCACTGTTCAGATCTTTGCACTCCATATACAAGGAGCTTTAGTTTAGCTGTGCGGGGCAGGATTTGCAATGGGGGGGGGGGGGCAAAGCCATTTGCATGTTTGTTTGTTCATTCATTTATTTCTACCCCATCCCATGGCCAAAGTCTGGTCCCCTCCACCCTTCAAGTACATCCAGGTTGCAAGTGGGTGCCTGCATACGGCCACTTCTATGGGGAAGGCATTGATTTTGGTCCTTTCTGCGGAGCATTATCTAAACCGAGTGGTGGCAACTTCCCATAATGTCAGGCAGAAATCTTTCTCTCACAACAGCCCTGCGAGGTAGACTAGAATGGGAGATAAGGACCTGGACCATTGTGTATGGGAAGATGCTGTATACCGAAGGAAAGCCACTGAACCATCTAGCTTGCCCTGCCTGCATTGACTGGTAGGAGCTATCCAGGGCCCTTGTAGGATTTCTTGCCAGCCCCAATGGGAGATGCCAGGCAATGAACCTGAGGCCCTTCCCATGCCTACCCCAGGCCACAGCCCTGTCCTCGGAGCATCGTGCAACACGGGGACTTATGCTCAAATCCTTGTGAGCAACCAATCCCTTTCCACTACTTCACACAGCTTGGAAGCATATTCAGTGCTTTTCTGGCCCATGTGAGAAACATGGAGCCGGGCCTGGCAGACACATGTGCTGATGGCCTGGCTGTGCAGCTGCGCTGGCTGCCGCGCTGGCTGCCCTGGCCAAACAGCACTGCAACTTCTTTTCCACCCTGCTGTGCTCATGATCCTGCATTCTCATGTACTAATAAATATGACACCCCTCCTGGGGGTGATGTAACTCAGTGGCAGAGCACATATTTTGCATGCTTTAATGCTTCTACTATCTTTAAGGGGTTGGGGGTTTAAATGATCTGGGTTTTATTGTTTTAAGGGTTCCTTGTTTTCACTTGTATACTTCTGGAGAGCTTTTTTTAGCTTTTCAGTCCTTGGCATCTCCAGGCAGGGCAGGGAGGGTCCATCTGCCTCAGACCCTGGGGATTCTCTGCCACTCAGAAAAGAAGCTGCAAGCTACGTAGAAGGCCCAAGGGCCAAACCCAGTGACCTGGGTTCACACAACCTCACAAGCCACCATGGTAACCAGCCATCGTGCATTGTGGTGTCATCTGAAGGGTTTTTGAAGGGTTTTTGAAAAGCTTATTTTCTGTGAATGAGCCACCTTGAGAGCCCATGGGTTATTTTAGGATTGTTCCTGTCCGCAACAGTTTTTTGTGTCATGTACAACTGACTGGATGATTTTTTAGTGGATTAGAGGGAATGTCTCCCAAGCTGCTCTGGAGGAGTGGTGGAAGGGAAGGGAAGGGAAGGGAAGGGAAGGGAAGGGAAGGGAAGGGAAGGGAAGGGAAGGGAAGGGAAGATCAAATGACTCACTTTTTAAACCTCACCACTATCTGTTCTTATACTAATGTCCACTTTGAAAGGACTGTCCTTTATTCCTCAGCCCTTTTTGTCTGGGCTGGTCTTCATTCATTCATGCCTGCCTGCATGGTGCCACAAAATGCACAGTTGGGCTCACGATTGTTATCCTCATAATTATTGTCAGTGTTTTCTCCAGCTTTATGCTCCCAGCTCTCCAATATGGATATTGACCAGATGAGGTTCTATTCTGGCTAATTTAGACATGATAGCATGAGACTGGGGGAGAAATAACAGTAAGAGGCTGGAGAGACCCAGAAGCAAACGTCAAAAGCGCTGAAAATTGGAAGTGCAGTATCAGCAGTACTGAAACTGGAGTGGGGGCAAGGAGTAAATACACCGAGAGACAATATCTCTGTCATGACAATGTGATCCTCTTGAACTGACCTTCCCCCTTTCTAACACTTCCCTCACTCTCCACCTACTCCAGGAAGGGGAACTAGTAACTCCCCTCCCTGCCATTTTTAGTTGCTCTCATCGCAGTTACTGCTGTGGTTGTTCAGATTTCCAGATGGGTTTTTTCAAACAGCAGCACATGGGCAAATATGCAAATCTCGTACATGGCAAGTAAATAGAGACTAGATTTACCCAAATTTAAAGGCTAGGAAGTAAATGGAGAGGAAATTTGCACACATGCAATAATAGATCAGTCACAGTGGCTGTGCGGTGTTCCCCTTCATTTACTCCCCAGCCATCAACTATATCCCCTTCCTGGAGTAGCTGCAGACTCAGGGAAGGGTTGGAAAGGTGGAGGATGCCGAGCCTTTCAGCTTGACTCTTAAAACTGAGAGGATCATATTGCCAAGAGGGACACACTATCCCCTCCATGTGCACACATGCATGGACACACATGGCTTTGCTTTTTCACAGATAACTTGGCAACTGGTCTCTGTCTGTGCACAGTTTAGCCTCCCTGCCGCTGTGCAGTCTTGCTTTGACAGTCCCTCACCTACTCCACCTCGTCACACCCTTTGATACCTGAAACAGGCAAGAATATTGACTAGGCAATACTTCACAGATTGGACAGCCTTAGAAGCACTCGCAAAAGGTTGGTAACAAATAATAACAATGTTTATTTCACTTCATTGTTTTATTTCTATGCTGCCCCTTACTGAAGCTTTCTGGGCAGTTTAATGAAGATGATATAAATTTCAAACAGCTGTGCTATTTTCGGACACTACAAAAACATTTATGCTTTCAGTCCCAGGTGTACCTGGTGGCAATTGAAAAAGGGGTAGTAATCAGGGCAAAGAGAAGATCAGATGGGTCCTGCCACAAAGGACACTGGCATATGAGCAAGACCTGGTTGGAGGTGACAGAAAGGAGGAGGGCAGGACAACCCAAAAGCCTGTTTGTCTGTTGGGTGTACTGTGAGCTGCTCAGAAAACAGCCAAGCCCCATGCCTTATTTGCAGGGTGGCTTAGTGCAATGTGTGAATGTACCCAGCATTACACAGATTCCTATAGGCTGCAGAAATCCAGATCGCTCCTGAGGTGTCCACCATATTGCAAATAAGAACAGCTTGTTAACTACAAAATTCTTCCAGGTCATGAGATCACGATTTGTTCCCATCCACCTGTCAAAAGAAGTGGAATGTATCTCCTGAGTTGTATTATTTATTAATTTAGTGTCTGAACAAAACTGATTTGCTGCTTGAAGCAAAGTTCAATAAGAGCATTAAGTAGAAAAATTATTTAAAAGCAGATCTTTTATGTAAAACAATTTGCTGTGAGAAGATCTGGCTTTGTTAACACAACGTCAACTACATTATGCTCCAGCTCTGCTGTTTTGTGCTGCAATTAAGCGCTGATCACATTACATGAGAGATTAGACTATCCTATTTACAGTAAATAGCTTAAAGTAGAAGGGAAACAGGAAAGGCTCTGTTCATGAATGATTTACACTCGGCTTGTTCTTGGGGTTTTGCATTATTCAAATAACAAGAAACTGTGCTTAGAATACTAACACCCTCTTGTAATTTACTATATGCAGTAGGAAGCACATTGGCTTCCCAAATTGTCATTTAATATCCTGAAGCATCACAGAAGGCATTCTTCTGCTCAGCTTGCCGCTTTTTAAATGTATTGTTATTGTGACTGTAGCAAACCAGGGTGCAAAGGAAACAAAATATACAATTATGTAAAATTGCTGCCCACTACTAACAGGGCTGTGGAAAGGGCCAAGGAATAGCACTCTAAGAGCAAACAAAAACCAGATTACAAGTTGTTTAAAGGGGAATCTTTCCTTCCTTCCTTCCTTCCTTCCTTCCTTCCTTCCTTCCTTC
Source organism: Varanus komodoensis (assembly GCF_004798865.1). Classification (NCBI taxonomy): domain Eukaryota; kingdom Metazoa; phylum Chordata; class Lepidosauria; order Squamata; family Varanidae; genus Varanus; species Varanus komodoensis. Next base: position 34,153,467 of record NW_025335269.1, read on the forward strand.
CTCCATTTTGAACTCCTAGAGCATCAAAGAATGTGGTAGACAGTAAATTTCAGCGCCCTTTGATAGGTGCTCAAGGTCTATTGTCCTGATAGCTTTCTTCTTTGTGGAGAAGGAGAAAATGAAGACAATGTGGCCATGCAGGAAAAATAATAACTGGGAACGCAAGCTGCATTTAAGCAATCAGAAGACCACTCTGCAAATTTCAGAGTCTCCTTGACTCAAATGTATTATTTATTTAATTAATTGTTAGATTTTTAACCCACCCCATTAGCCACACAGCTCCCCAGACAGGTTACAACAACAAAATACTAAATAAAATACAGAATAGAATAAAATACAGAGTGAAATACAATATAAAACAACAATTACAAATAAAAGCATTAACATCAATATAAAATGTGTAAAACTAATGACATCCCCACAGTTAAAATGCCACTTAAAACAATGTTAACAATTAAAATATCAATGAAATAAAAAGGTTTTTTTCTGGTGCCTAAAAGAATGTTAAAGAAGGCACCAGGCAAACCTCTCTGGGGAGCTTGTTCCAGAGTTGGGATGCCACTGCAGAAACGGCCCTTCTTTGTGCCCCCACCCTCCGTACTTCCTGGGGGGGGGGTCCTTCAAAAGTGTCATCTGAATCAGCTATCCAGCATGGATATATAGAAGAGTCCTCAAAGATTTGGATCTCCTCAGAATTTAGACAAAGAAAATGCTGCTTCTTTCACTAGGCTCTTTGGGTTCCTTCTGTTTGGAAATCTAAAATGCCAGGAAAAAGGCTGTGCTAGAAACTAGAAATGGAGATAATTGCCCATTAGCCATTTTTTACCTTAAATGCAACATGCAGGAACCAAAATGGAGAAGCTGTTCCTGATAGTGTAATCAGGAGCATGGTGTCTTTCCTATGAAGACCAGGCTCTTAGCTCTACAATCAGAAAAAGTGCAGAGGGGCAAAACCTTCCTCCACCATGAGGATGCCATCACATGTAATGCTGGGGAGACTCCTAATCCTCTTCTTTCATCTCAGAAATTAGGAGGGACTACAGAATTTGGACCTCTGTATATTTGGCTTTCTGTGTGGAGAAGCCTTGATGTCAACAGAATGCGCACAGGGTCACATTCACGCCATCACGTGGATGTTCACAGATGCGCTCAAGCTGGAGGAGCTGCCCATTGAGTCCACGCTGACACAAGAGAGGTGGGCACTTAGAACAAAACAAACCCCAGCTGCCTCCCCTGTCCTGGCTGGAGCTGTGCTTTTGAGGGGGAAGCTGCCTCACAAGGCCAAAGCTTGGACGCCCGACTCCAAGGTCTAGTGCCTTCCAGCTAAGGTGCCCAAGTGGGGGTCTCTGGACTATTGCCAGGCATTCTAGGCCTGGACCAAGCGTTGCCACATTGCTTCAGATGAGGAATCGCCATCCAGCAAGTGTTGCATGGCTAGCAACAATGCAAGGGCACTCTCTGGATCCTTTCCAGGCCATTTCTTGGATCCAGTAATTATCTTTCAGTGACTTCTCCCCCGTTCACAGGCACCCACTCCACAATCTCCCCTTGGAGCCAACTTTTCTAAACTCTTGTGATACCCTTCGAAATGTACAGATGGCTTGTGGTACATGATATGCTATGAAATACGAATGCCTTTCTCCCGGTGCCAAAACCAAAATGTACTTCAAAAGTGTTTATTAATTGTTTTGCTGTTGCCACCATCGTTAGCATCACCATCACCAACCATTCCCACTCATTATTATTGCTAGCCTTAATTGACTTGGGTTCAGAGATGTTGGGTTTAAGCTACATCATTGACTTTTTTCCCTTGTCAGATCTGTAGTGCTACTCCCAAAAGAACCTCCAGGACAGAGCAAATAAACAAATGGATAATTTAGTGTCATTCCCTTTTTGCCCCAGTTCTCCAAGTGGTTGAACACTCCGGCGGTGTTGATGTTCTACCCAGGACTGGATTGCTGAGAATCCCGTCAACGGAGATTTAAGGAGTTCTGCGATATCAGGTTTATTTCAGCCTACATCCCAGCTGAGCACATGAGGGAGGTTTGCAGCATTCATATCCTCAAAAGTTGTCCCAATAATCCCTACCATCCCATCAGAGGTTGGGAGCAGGATTCTCATTTCTATAAAAGTGCCTCCCAGCTCCATGCTCTCATCGACATCCAAGCACAACTGCCTCAAAACTCCACTGGCAGCTTCTTTTCAAATAACATTATGACATCTTCTCCCAAAGGGAGGGAGGGAGGAAGTGAAGGGCTGATTCCTGAAATTCCCTCTCCTTCCCGAAGAATCCGGATATAATGCATGGACAGCTTGTGACCCTCCAGATGGAGGGCCTACAGCTTCCATCATGCCTTGCCATGAACTATTCTGGCTAAGGAATTTTAGGCCAAAACATCTGGAGGGCCACAAGTTGCCCACTTTTGAGCTAAACGGAGAAGTCCCCTTAACAAAGAGAAAGTTTTTTAAGCAGTAAAGCCAAACCTGCTTGGCAGATTTGACCACTTTCTATTGTCCAAACCCCAACTTACAACCATGGAATCACAGGATCGGAAGGTATCTCCAAAGTAGCCCCTAAATTCACAGCAGTGTGATATAAATATCTACAGTAGAAAAGGTATCTAAAAATAGTTATTTCACATTATTTGACAATAACTCTAACATTGCTTCAATAATTGTTTGGTCAGAACCCTGCTATCGTTTAAATTCACAAGCTATAATTAAATCTTCTGTCTAAAGTATACCAGTCTTTTCCTTACTGACTAACTTTATAAGCCAGCCTTCCACAGCCTGGAACTCTCCAGGTGTTTGGGCCTCCATCTCTCAGGACCCCTAGTTCACGTGGCCAATAATCTAGAATTCTGACAGTTGCAGACCAAAACATCTGGATGCTGGAAAAAGCTGGAGCGAGTGCTTTGCTCCCTCTCGCCAAGGGGTCTTGTGCTGAATGAGAACAAGGGAATGCAGAGGTGCTTGTTTATCCATAACTTGCTGGAACCTTGAGCTCTGTAACCAGCAGTCTGGGAAAAGCAAATACCTTGGCTTTGAACAGATCAATGATCTACTAAGTGAGAGAGCAACACCACATGTTTGCAAAGCCACCCTACTTTTTGTTGTTCTCCAATAATCTTTTCTGACATCTGTTTTTGTATGGCAGCCATAAAGAACAAAGGAATCTGTGCATATATGAGCAGGGACCTCAGCGGAGCAGAGGTCTGAAGCCTACCTGAGATTATTATTAGACAAAAAAGACCACCCGTGTAGTCAAGATAAGGGAGACAAGTAGTTTGGTGCTTAGTTATTCATGTTTAAATAATGCTAGAGGTGCCTAAAATCACAGTGGCACATGCTGGGTGCTTTCTTCTGACCTCTTTCCATCCCAACACAATAATAACTAGAAGTTCAGGGTCATGTGAGCAGAACCAAGTGTATGGGCACTTCCTTACCCAAATATCATTCAGCTTGGAGAAAGCACGATAATTGACTGGGAATGACCTGCTCCACTATCTCATATGCTGATACAGTTCTGAGATCCCAAGCATCCCAACCACAGCAGCATGGGAAGAAGCGCCTGAGAAGCAACCTCCACGTCGCGGCAGTGCTGCACGGACAGGCCAGGAATCCTCCCCTGCCTGATGTCAACTCCTCATACCAGGATCTGGGCAGTCTGAGACCTGCAGCAGTGCAGAAACTGGAGATGTGGAATGGCCACCAGTGCAAAGCTAGGTCCAGTTATGATTCCGCACAACAGCGATGGCAGTAGCTACATGGGGGTCAAGACAAGGGGGTCAGGAGCTCAGAACAGGCACATGGGACATAAGGCAAGTCATGCTGGATCAGACCAAAGGTCCATCTAGCCCAGCACTCCATACACATGGTAGCAAACCCGCTGTGCACAGGATCCCTCCGGTGGGATGGGAGCAAGACCCCCTCCCATCCAAGCTCCTCAGCAACTGGTGTACGCAGGCGTGTCACCTCTGGCAGAGGAGGTAGTAACCAGCAAGGTTAATAGCCACGGAGAGCCTCCTCCCTCATGAATCTGTCCAATCCCCTTTTAAAGCCATTGAGATTGGTGGCAATTGCCACTTCCTGTGGCATAATTTAACCACGCATTGTGTGAAGAGGTGCTCCCTTTTATCTGTCCTAAGCCTCCCCCCGCTTATGGGGTGACCCCAGGTTTGAGTGTTAGGGGAGAGGGAGAAAAATCTCCCCGGCCCTACTTTCTCCCACCATGCATTATCTTGAATTCCTCTACCATGTGGCTCCTTCCTTGCCTTTTTTCTAAGCTAAACTGTCTGTTAGGCTGTTGCTGCCCAAGAGGGATGACTACTGAGAGCTGTGGTAACAGCAAGTGTAAAAGGGGGCACCTGGGACCTCTTCTCTCGAGAGGACCTCTTCTCTAGGATAGACCTGGTTCAATGCTGCAGTTAGGTGAGCGCTCCCCGGTCATTCTGTGGCCCCCTCAGACCAGCCCACACCTTACGCCCTGGAGGCCAGGAGGATGAAGGGGGAGTGTGTGTTTCCACAGTGCACTTCTAGGGGATTCTCGCAAAAGCTATCTGGGCAAATCAGTCCGCCTGTGCGGCCGTGCCAGTGTGCCTGGGCTTTCTGCAGGCTCCCCAGCGTCTTCCTGGGACGAGGTTCCCCCAGGATCTAGGTCAGATGTGCTCAGAGCACCCACACGGGAATCCCCCTGCATGCCTCTCAGGCTTTCTGCCCTTGTGCCCCTCTTTTCTGCAGGACCTCTCCAGGCTGACACATGAGCCTGGATTTTGTTCATTACACCTTTTAAAATGATGAAAGCAAAATCTTTTAAGATTTGAGGCATTTTGACTCCTCTTCTTTAAAAAGAAAAAAATCTGCCCTTGCCTTATCTTTAACCTTTCTGCTCTTGCAGTCACTGCTGTTTGTATAACATAACTTGTTCTGGACTGATCAGTTTGCCTTCAACAGTTTCCCACAGTAAGATAAATCATGTATTATCTTCCGTTGTTTATCCAAGGAGGTGGTAGCATATACAGCACCAGGGACAGGGCTCAGGACCCTCTTTGGCAGCTAGATATGCGCCAGAGATTTGTGGCGTTGTTTAGCTGCCCCGGCATACCACAGCTCTGATTATCTCATCATGGTAAATACGCGGAGGCGCTGAACCCCTTTTTAAAAATCCATTGCTGAAACCAATGGCAGGCTGGTATCAATTTTTTAAAAGACGGAGTGACCAATTCTGCCTTGTTTTTCATGCACAACATTTTAATACAGTTCTTTCTGTTAGTCTAAACATACGTATGTAAAATCCTACAGCCAAGCAACAGAAAGGAACGCCCAGGTAGCTGGAGCATAAATTCCTCCAGGGTTTTAAAGTATTTAAACACATTATCCAGCCAAGTCATGATGCCTAACAGTAGCACTCTGGGCAAGATTGGCAAAATGAACACGAACAAGCCTGCTTCTGATCCCTAAGCACTCTTGCGATGTTATGCCATGGAATGCAATATTTCTCCAGAAAGCTCATGATGGGCAAGCTTACCCCAAATTTGCTTATTTACTCAGAAAGGAGCAAACTCATCCAAACGAGCTCACTCCTGTAATCCAAAGTCTCATTCCACAGATATGAGTTTTTGCACAAGTGCCATATCAAGGTGCATCTTGGGAACTGTAGTTTAGAATCACACAGTGTGGCCTGCTGTCATGGACCATCACAGTATGCAGATTCTTTCTCACTGGTTGTTTTCATCTCACTTGCCTACAGGATAATGTCGTATGGTTTTTACTAATCATTGCCCATTTCAAGGCTCCTCCTCCTCCTCCTCCTCCTCCTCCTCCTCCTCACAGTGCCAGAGCTAAGGTGCTAAGGAGATTGCCTAATCTTGGAAGCTAAGCAGGGTTCGGCTGGGTTGAAACATGGGTGGATGGATGACTCAAGTCCTGCACTGAGCAAGCAGTTGGACCTGATGGCCTGCTAGGCCCCTTCCAACTGTATGATTCTATGATTCCTGGGCGTTCAGTGGCAGGACAGCTGAAAATATAGGAGGAAAGATATGTATACTGCATTACTGCTCACGTGCTAAAGCTCACAGCCAAATGCAAAATATCACAAATTCACAATCCATGGATCCAGACTCGCAACCAAGGTGAACTTCAGTAATGGATGAATTTTGACCAAGAAGCCAACCAATTATGACATTCAGCAGCATCACTATACAAAACAGTGCATCCTCCTAGCTCACACCTTGAGCCTAGAATGGATTCATTCAGCATTAAGTCCTGCTAGTTTAAATGGCTGGCAGTACAATTCTGTTCTGGTCTATACCCCATTGAGTGTAATGGAATTTACTCCCAGGTAAGTGTGCATAAGACTGCAGCCGAACTTAGACTGCTTAGAACTGTAGCTTTATTCATAGTTACTTGGAAACAAGCAGCATTGTACCCACTGGGGTTTGCTTCCGAATATAGAACAGCTTTTTGTATATTTTCCATCTGAACTCTCTCAGAAGATTTAGTGGAAGTATTCATGTGGAAAGGATACCCTTTAGAAAGAAGGAATGAGAGCAAGGCATCCCCAAGACCCCACAGCCTGTGTTTTATATGTTTTCAGTCAGTGTCTCTGGGGTTTAAAAAGATCCAGATCAGGGGGAAGCAATGTCATGTGGTTCAGACAGCCCGGTGTTATCTCAAGTCAGCAAGAACGCACTCGACCTCAGACTGAACTTGTGGCTCTGAAATGGAGCAAAGCTGCCATGCCATTAGCTCAGGCCAAACAGAACTGAAAAGGATGTGCGGAGGTGTCGCTGGAGGGGCCTGCATTAAGAGAGCAAAGCCAAGCAAAGGAACCATCACTATATCAAGGAACTGCTCTTTGTTTTATATTAAAATGAAGTGTAGTGATGCTCCATTATTGTACAGGGAGATTTCACAGATCACAATAGGGATTGTCAGGCCACAAGCCACATGCCTGTGACTCTCTCTGTGCATCCCCGAGAGCTCCAGGGTGTCCGGAGCACTTCTCCCACTTCTCCCAGTTGCAGGATGGGAAATGGCCATGCCCCTTCTGCTGCTGCTGCTGCTGCCAACAGGTAAGGAAGTGGTGATCCAGATCGGGTTTGTTGGGCAGAGAATGGCTCCAACCCTGTACTCTCCCCAAGAGCCTGTGGCAACAACTGCTATTAGAGGAAACGGAAGTCTGGATCAGCATCTAGAGTTGGGATTTGGAGAAAATTTAACCTCACAGAGAGAGAGAGAGAGAGAGAGAGAGCGCAATCCCATTATCTCCTGATTCCACCAGGTGGAAAGGAAAGGTCCCAGCACAAGGAGTTACGAGTGGATATGGGGAAGGGCGAGCATAGGTGTGGCATGCTTGGAGCACATCTGTGCATGTATGCACATGTTCAGCCTTCAGCAACTACCGGACACTGCGTGCAACGCTTGGAGGCCAAAATGTCACCCACCCCTGCACTACTACCTCAGCATGCCCACCTTTATCTCAAGCAATCTTTCTTGATTGACGGGGCGTCCGTGTGCGCGCGCTTTTTTGTTTTTTTTCAACTTCTAATGTGGCTCTTTATTTTTTACTGCTCACCACTCAAAAATCTGCTCTGCTGTGAATCAGTATATATGTGTGTGCATATAGAAATGTTGCAAACAAAAATCATGAAGTACTGTTAATATATGCATACAAATAATACAGAACCTTCTTACAGTCTCATGATAGATTCATGATTTTGGAACACTTTGCAAACACCCTATTTAATAGGATGTGAAAAGGAAATCCTTCATTCAATTAACGGAACAGAGAGATCCAGTAGGAGGTTAAAAACAATGCATACTGCTAGACCCATGCAAATATTCACACATCATTGCTAATGGCTCCCATGAACACAGGAGTTGCAGGTAACTCTGAGCTTAATTATAAAACATAATGCACTGTTATGATTACAGAAGCATATGGTGCAGCTTATTCCTTTTTTTAAGGAACTAGAAATCCTAGAAACATAATTACATGGTGATCATTGGAAAGGCCTTCGTTCAATATTATGGTGATGCAGGAAGGAATCTATATGATCCCATAGCAATGATGACCCATCTCTTTATGCATCACCCCATCACTCCCTTATAGTGTTCCCCCATGTAGCCCCATGATTCCCTACCCCCATGTAGTGGTAGTGGATGATGGGGGCAATGAGCTTACCCCAGAGAAAGGCAGACCCCAGCGCTGTACTGGCACGGCAATATGGTGTGCGTACCGAATCGAGGCATTAATTTTATTTTTTAGACAGGGCAGGCCACACTGAGGGCAAACAGGGCCCTCCTGCTGCCCTCTGTCAATTTTAAGCCCTCCTTGGTAGGGTGGGTAGAACGACGCAGGGCTTCTGGCCTTCTATTCTGCCCTAAGTTCATTCTGAGTAAGGCAGAAACCCGTCTAGCAATCCTGACGAATATATACAGAAAGAGTGCGGACAGAGCGGTGAGGCAATGGGTGTCTCTCTGCAAGGAACACATTAAGTGGAAGGCGCTGTCTGGATCCCACACAACCTCCAAGAAGGGCCATGCATTCAGTGTTGTGTCGGGAGGATAGTCTGGGTTAAGCCGTAGGTTAATGCTCTGCTTCGGAAAAACTTTGCCTGGGAAGTCCTCCAAACACAACAAAGTCATGCTTGGTGATGACAGGCAATATTTCTCTGCTGAGAAAATCTATTTAGAATGGGGCATGTATCTTAGATACGTTTTGTGTATCTTTCAGCAGTGCTTTCCCAACAAATTCTGGCTATTGCTTTGATGTTTGTGTGTTGCTTATTTTAGAGGATTTCTTTATCACTGCTGTCTGTGGAAAGCTCAGGAAAATTCAGAAGCCCGACAGAGAAACATGACCTGATGCTTCTGTTTCTGATCTCCAAAAACAGGAATGCATGTAATCCATGTTGAGGAAAGTAAGGGGAAGTGTTCCTGCTTTTCCCCCAGGAATGACAACTCGTCATGCAGTATCACACAGTGTGTCCAGTGTGCAAAGGCCTGGCCTTCGCAAGGCTGATTCCCAGTATACTAACTGCTATTTCCGAGACAGTTATAGCAATAAGAGATCCAGGTCCCAGCTTTAGAGTGGCTTTCATTTTGGTCTCACATTACTTAACATGGTCCAAATATTACAGTGCTTTCACTACGACACTAGAGGTTCCCCACCATCCAATAATGAAACCTTGGATGACCAAAGCAGTAACTGTTGCTGCATTATTGATTGCATATTCCACAAATTCCATGTCTTCAATACAATGCTAGCTGTATATATGTATGTTTCTATGTACACATACATATACATAATTGCATTTACTTGTTACACTTGTATCCTCTGAGGAACTCAAGTTGGCTTGTATGATTTTCTTTCTGGTTCACCCACACAACAGACCCATGACTGGCCCAAGGCTTCATGGTGGCAGAGCTGGACCTTGAACCCCCAAGTCCTGGACCAGCAGTCCCTCCACTCTACCCAAGCACCCTCCAGATCAGTTGGACTGCAACTCCCATTATTCTCAGCCAGCATAGCCGCTAAGGTGCTCTACACCATTCACAGAAGTTAATTTTTTAAAAAAACTCATTCAGAGATCTAATACTTTTCATCAAAGCCCACACCTGGTAAAAGGATTTGCTTATACATGCTGGGGGGAGCAGGCAAAACAAAAATGGAACACACAGTCACACACACACAGATACATATATTTCCCCATGGATGATCCTGGGATGAGACTGGCTTGGCTACTGGGAAGAAGAAAGCCGGTGGATTCCTATAGCAGGATCCTGTGCAGAACTAGATGACTTCTGCTTCTGCTTCACAAAACTTGCTTCCTGATGAAAGTCAACCCTGGCTATTGCCAAAGAGAGCAGCCTTTCCCAGAACTTTCCACTCATGAGTTGCCCCAGTGGATGGTGGAGGCAACACAGATAGCCCTGCCCCAGTGTCCTGTGTTCCATCAGCCCTGGAATTGAGGTCCACACAAATATCTTCATTTTGCAAAGAGAAATCCTTTACTTGTACAGGTCCATGCATGAAGTGTTCCACGTGATGCAGGGCAAGTCTTTGTGTAGAAAGCTGTATGCAGGAAGGCTTCGCCTTCTTGTGTCAAAGTCAGGAGCTGTAGTGAGAGACCCCAGTCGGAATGGCTTCAAAGAGGGATTAGATGCATCCATGGAGAATAAAGCCATCAATGGCTGCTAGTCATGATGGCAACAGGCTACCTCCAGTAGCTGTAAACGATGTGCTACCCCATCGGGAATCCATTGGATTGCTCTGTGAGAAGAATATCCAGAAAATGGTGCACTGGTTGAATAAAAGGTTGACTTGCAGTGCTTGTCATCAATGATATCACAGCACCATTTAACAAATGTTCCTGGGCTGGCACCACCAACCACAGAGTACTCATCTTCACTGGGATGAAGGAGCATATATCAAATCTTCCCAGCAACAAAATATTGCATGTTGGCTGATAGGAAAATGGGTTACAGTGAACCAAGAAGTAGGCATCTGGATCCCATGCACCAGCTTAGTAAGGATTAGGCATGTATTTGTGTGATGGGAACTAGACCATAAGATGATGTAACACTAAGGTGAGCAACAGAAGCAGAGATGGAGCTAGATAAGCTACTACCTATGGCATGTGAATGAACTGTGCCCATAAGACACAAAAGAAGAATGTATCTCCACATGTTATGCCCCACAACAGTTATTTGCACAATTCCACCCTCTCTATTTCTTCCAGTCCAAAATTATCTGCTGTTCTGGAATCTTCACATCAAACACAAAAATCCATTTGGCTAAATTTTTGCTGCAATAAAGGTACACATCGCAGTAAAACAGGCCCTGGTGTGCTTTTCCATTTTAGAAACACAAATCAATATTCATGGCCGAATGTAATATTCAAAGCTGCATAGCCATGTAATGGACTTAATCCCTCAGCATTAAGGCTGCAAACTAATGAGCATATTAAACCACTTCCAATAATGCTGTTAAGACATTATGAAGAGTCAAAATGGAAGAGATTCAGGAATGTAGAACAGTTGATGGGAAGTCAGGTCAAATTTAGGTGAAAACATAGACAAGATACTTACTATTATCAATTACCATTACTGAAAGGAGAAAAAAGCCAAACCAATTAACTGCTGTTGCAGTGTGCAGTGCTAAGTGGTGGTGCGTGTGGGTAAAGGAGACTGAAGATGGTGTAGCAGCGGTCAAACAAGCCTCGTGCCTAAACAATCCGCAGTGCCTCGTTGCAATCAGCAGTGTGAACCAGCTGCCATTTCCCTAATTACTGTCCAGGTGCAGCTTGTCATGCCATCCCTACCCAGGCAGTACGGCTTGCATAAATGGAAACAACCCTCAAATAACCTGAGAACAGCTTTCATTTGACCGTGCGAGCTAGGTCACTCTGTGGCTGCTCCCTCTGGGAAAGAACCCAGGCGGCAGAGAGCCTTCCCAACAAACTTCAGATATTAATGATAATGATAGTGATATTGTTGTTACTGTTGTTACTGCTGTTATTGATGGTGCTAAAAAAATTTTTTTCCTTACGGTAGCCTAATGTTTGTTGGGGACTGAGCCCATTTGCCAGCCCCAGGATGTGGGCAGCTAAAATGGCAAGTTCTCAAAACTTCTTTCCATGAACATAAGCACTCATATGTTCATCTAAATGTTTGTTTGTGTTAACAATGGGTTGGTGCATTTTGTATCTATGTGGGAGGGTATCATCTCTGTAATAAGAAATTGTGTAAAACAGTTCTCATTGTCCAGCAGAAAGCACATTTCTTTTTAGCCTAGGCAAGCAACAGGTTTGTGCAACACCAGTTCAACAAAGGATTTCTTTTGTGTGCATTTTTGCATTGGTTGGATTGATTTCAGCAACCCAAACATTTTCTTCTTGAGACTGTGCTAAAGAGACTCAAAAAAAGGACATAGACTTTATGTTGTGAGCCGCCCCGAGGCTTCGGCGAATGGGGCGGCATAGAAATGTTTTAATAAATAAATAAAATAAATAAATAAATAAAAAACTTGTTCAGGTCCTGAAGCAGATGTAGGATGATTGTGTCATCAGCCAGAGCTGTTGGCCGTTCAGTGTCTGCTCGGCTCCAGCATTTTGGAGGCCCTCCGGCGAGACGCCCTCCATGGACCTCCTCCTTCAGCAAGTCTACCTTCCCACTGCCGGTGTCTCCAGTGACTATTGCTCCGCACTCCTCTTTCTCAAATGGCTCCCATGGGCTTGCTCGGCAGGCAGAGAGCCAATCTGCAAGTGGGCAGTGGCCCCTGCCGCGACTCCTTCTCACTGGCACGGTTGTCCAGACAAAGCAAGAGGCAGGCAGAAGGGCAGGTTTCCATGATGAAGAGAAGAAGCCAGGCTCTTACTGGTTGCCCCTTGCTGGGGTGTAGTCTAACCCAGGTGTCTGGCCATATCTACTCTTGACATTGGCCCTTCAGCTGTACCATGTTGGCCAGATACTGCCTGCCTCCACTCTGTGGTACTTCGTGGATGCAAAGATCTCAACCTCAGAACCTGGCAGTGTTGGCCACCAGCTCACTTTTAAGCATGGGGCTCCTTTTCCCACAAGTCGTGGTGAACATAAAGTTGAGTCAGCCCCTCCTCTCAGCCCCTACAGTGGAGCAGGGCTGAGATTTGGGTTCTCCCAGACAAGAATTTTCTGCACCATCATCCTGCCACATTCACAAAATTGTGTGGCTGGAGGTCCAGATGACATCACCTTCCACTCATAACCCTCCTGTGTTTCCGACCACTTCTTCCATCTCTTCTTTCACCACTGAAAATCTAAAGAGAAAAAGATGGAAGGGTTGCAAAATGCCTTTTAATCTGTAGTACTAGGAGCCCTCCCTGTGGTAGCACCCTCAGACAACCAGAAGGGGGAAATAAATCTGTCAAACATTCAATCAATCACTTTTATTGTCTGTCTACAGACCACAGTCCAATTATCCCAAGTTTACAAAATCAACCAGAATAGCATACATACTTCAGATCGCTTGCTGTTGACTCACAGTGATTCAATACATGTGTGTTCTGCCTTTTAATAGGGGCAGCTGCAAAAAGAGCTGCTTTTTCTGTAACCTAAGGCCTGGTATTTGCTAATATAAAATGGACATAAAAGCCAAAAGACCTTCCTGGAGAAATGAGAGCTTCATGTAAGGCACTGCAAAAGTGGCACTGAAAAATAAATACACCGGTCAGATCTTCCACCTTTTCAGATTCATTCTGCGGCAGAAACCTTTGCCATCCAATTCATCAGTATAGCCAATGGCCGGGCATTATATTGGAAAGTGAAGTAGCTCACCTAAGTGAGCCACAGGGGTAGTGAAGAAGGTTGCCCAGATTTCCTGTGTATGGCCATTGACCTGGATATTCAGCAGCAATGCCCACATAACCCAAAAAATCACTTCTCAGAAACATAATTGTGTCAATACAGCAACACAGGCAGAAGTGTTTCTTCACATACCATTGATTGGCAGATGGATTAACTGCACCTATTTGTATACTGCATTGCCTTTAAATTATCAAAACAGCTAGCATAAGAATATAACAAAATATAAGAAGATAGCAGTATCATAGAATTAGCAACACAACCCTAAGGGGAAAAGTCAAGGGAATACTGGGGGTGGCAGAAGGGAATCAGCAGGCTGGCAGGCGGACAGGTGGCGGGACGGCTTTGGTCTTCCACTGGCACCAGTTCTGCTAGGTTTTAGCCCTGCTGGCCAGCTGGACGGAGGCCTCGCAGGGAGATTTTACAAGGCTGAAGCAGAGGGCAGAGCAAAGAATGCTCTTGCCTAATTAGCTGCCTCTGAAAAAGCGCCATCTTCAATGCCAGCCCAAGGCAATTTGCTGCCTAAGCCCAGCTATGCCCTGCTAAGCCTCACACCTCTGGCAACACACCCTCAGGCTTGCAGCCAAAAGGGCCCACCAATCTAGCCCTCCAAGTCCCTGCCCCTTTTCCTGGCCCCACCACCTTCACTGCAAGCCCCTATCACAACGAGTTCCCCTGGCTTTTATGCCGTTTGTTTCTCATTCTCAAATACCAAAACACTTCCCTACGGTTCCATTGCTAGCAGGAGGAACTTTAAGCTAAAATGAGCTGGTCTTTTTTTTGAGGGGAGGGGAGGCTGCCTTGGCCTCCATCCACCACTGGAATATGCCCCCCGAGAGCTTCTCTGAAACAGCATCTGGTCCCTTGGCCAAAAAAGATGCTTTGTGTCTGCACTAAGGCACCTTGCTACACAATTATTTTATTTTATTTTATTTTATTCGATGTTGTGAGCCGCCCCGAGGCTTCGGCAAGGGGCGGCATAGAAATGTTTTAATAAATAAATAAATAAAATAATTCCTGCCAAGGAGGCTGGGGTTTAGGTGTCAGTGGAACAGTCTACCCTCCGCAGGGCATCTTGTGACCTTTGAAGGCGCTGTCCCTGGTGCTGAGGACAGCCATGGTGCAGACAGGGCCTGGCGCCATAGAGAGCTCCACCACACTGCATGCTGAGGCCCAGAGCGGATCCAGTGGCCCACTTATTTGGGAGCCACCAGCCTCTGCTGAATTCTTGCTTTCATCTGTTTCCTCCTACATAGCAGACTTGGTTCTCTTTCTCTGTGTGTGTCTCTCCTGCATCTCCGATTTATACAGTCTTGCCCAAAGTGGGTTACTTTGCTGAAGTAACCCGCAGTTCCATTCAGAAGCCTCAGGTGAAAGAAGCGCATGGTCTAACTGTAGGACTTCTAGGGAGTACCACACCTGTCCACCTGGGGACAGGTGGCAGCATGTGATTTCTACTGATTTCCATCATTCCAGGTCGCTTTCCTTGGAGGCTGGGGGAGAAGAAGGAATGAGAGCTAAGGGTCTTTCATCTATTCTAATTATGTACATAAAACCTTATTGCTTTCCATTACTTGCAATATTTATTCTTCAAAGTTATTGAATTCATTCGTTGGACTGGAAGATGCTGAAATGTGACTGAGTAAATGGACAGGCTGATCTAAGCTCATTCAATTACAGCAGAAAGAAAGCTTAGTTTCAGTCCAGTGCATTTTGTATCATCAGTGACTTCACTTTCTTTTGGAGAAATACAAATTTGATGGCAGCTTGTTTTGTTGTTTAGGTTTATCCTCAGAATAACTCAGCAACAGCCCGTTCATTTGGCAATCCAGCTAAGCAAACACTTCAGAGAATGCTGTACTTTGAAGAAAGGTACAAATTTGATTTGGCTGGGTTCCTCTTTCCGTATGTCTATCTGAAGAATGTTGATCAAGACAAAGTGCTCAAAAGCATTGACAGAGAATGGGCGGGATGTCACTTGAGCAATGAGGGTGGGCTGGAGGGATAGGCATAGAGCCGTGTCCTTGCAGACATTTCTGCACTCTGTTCGGACATATCATGTGTACAGGGCCAAGGCTTTGGCTACAGCTCTGCTAAGCTTCTCCCAGAAGGCTGGGTGAGCAAGAAGGACAAACAAGCAGCAATGGGGTTCTTTTCCTGTTATGGCTACCACAAAGGTTCATGGGCCGTCCTCTTCTGTATGAGTAAGGCTATGGTAGCAGATAGGGGTTCCTCAAAGATGTTTGCTTCTCCTGAGTCCCAGTGGTGATGCTAGAGAGAATGAAATCCCAAGAGCAAAAAACATATTTTATGCAAATAGGACTTGCATTACCTGGTAGTCCTTTTAAAACAGGAAAATCTGCTTTGGGAGAAAAAATGAGGGTCAGAACAAGGGGGCAGATTGCTTAATCTTTTCCTTATCTTGCTTCTCTAATGTTCTGAATCATGTACCACGGGTTTTCAAATACATCTTCATCCTCAGAAATATACATTTGAAACTCTGGATATGGATCGTGAAAATGGCTAGCAGTTCAAGGTTTAAGCATTCCTCCCGTGGGTCATTACTCTTCGGCCATGTTCTCCCAGTGGCTGCTGAGTGGCCATCTTTGCATATTACGAGAAGGCAGGGTGATTTCTTACCCTTGTTGGTCTGTTTTGCTGCTTGGACTCAGCCATGATGTTTCTGTGTGGTACCTTTAGTTTCCCTAAATACAGAGAGAATCTGTTCTAGGGTTTCCATGCTTTGCTACAGATTCTCCAATCATCTGGACCTAAGATCTCTATTTTATCATTGTTGGTATGAAAATACCATAGAGTCTTGTGCTGAGAGCAGCCATCCACTCTCTACTACCCTCAGCCTCCTAGCAACACATGAATCATCCTTACTTTATTCTTATTGGCTGAGCAATGTGCCCATCTCCCTCATTAATTTTGGAAAAGGGGACAAAGTAAGCGGGAAAAGGGAAGAATTGCAGCAGAAGTGTTTTTATGATGTAGTGAACATTCCTCTGGACTAGGGAGTGTTGCAGAGATGCAGGTACCCTTGGGAGGGAGAAGAGGGAGAACCCACCTCAAAACCTCAGCTGACCAATCAGGATGAGGCTACTGATGTCTATGGGGAGAAATAGAGTAAGGAAGAAGAAACTCTTCCAATTCTCAGCATTTTGTCAACATCTAAATGATTACCATTTTAAAGTCATCTGAAGGGGTCTTTTTGTACGAGGCACTGATTTCTGAGGTGCACTTGATGATAAAAATGCAGATGGCCTTCTTCCAGCTAGGTGTTAATTTTCCTTCTACTTAAAAGTTAACTTTCATCTGGCTCTCAGCTTCGGTATTGATTCCTTGCTTTCATTGCTGATCTGATTTTTATCTGATGTATTTTTAATAATTTTATTGTTGTTTTTCTACTGTTTTATTGATTGTTGTTTGCTGCTTCAGGGAATCTAAATTTAGAGGGAAAGAGAAGAATGAATTATCTTAGCTAAATAAATAAATAGCTTAGGGCAAAGAAGTCCCAGGTGAGGGTAGACTTTGTCATGATTCTTAACCTTTTCTATTAAGGGAATATCATTCTGTGGGTGCCAACAGGAGCATCAGGTGGAGCCACTGAGAAGAGGAAGTTCTTAGAATGTTCAGGAGAATGCGAAAGTTTGCCAAAAAAAAAAAAAAAAAAAAACCAAAAAAAAAACCACACAGGGCAAAAACCAAGCAAAGGAAACATAGCACTGGTCAGTGAGGACTCAATGGACACAGAACACTGCCAACCAAGGGGAAAGGCTGGGATAGATCATCTTGGAAGAGGTTGGCCGGTGCCTGGAAGGATGAAAACACTCTATGTTGCCACACTTGGTTGCAGGACCCAACCGAATAATGTGTAACAAGAGTTAATAGTAGAATCGAATGGTGTTGCAGCATCCGATTCTACCACAATGCTGGTGTGCTAGCATAAGCCAATCTATTTTCAATATAACTAGAGTTTGCTAGGGCAAAAGGCAAATGCGTTGGTTTGCTACCAGAATTCAAGAGCACCTTATTTCAGTGCTGAGTCATAACTTTGCTCATTGCCCTGGCAAGTGACAGTTAAGCTGCACAAGGATTTGTTTGTACGCTAGTACATCACAAGCGCTAGTGCTAGGGCACAGTTGGTTCCCACCCAGTGCCACTAAGTGCAACAAAACACCCAGAGAGCTTTGGCTATTGGGCAGTACAGAAAAGTCATGAATACATGTATAAAATGAAAACAGAGTAAAGGCCCTGTGAAAAGGAATGTGACATTCATACATGCATACTTAAATACCACAAGGGCACTGCTTCTATACAGCTCAAATATTTCCTGGTTTCTGTAATGGGCAGACTGGAATGTGTCTTGTCCACGCTGATAAGGTTCTGTAAGCACACAGTCTATAAATTTAATTGGAAACAAAATGGCAGTAGAATTAAGCTTGACTGGAGAATTTCTAACCTCTCTTAGGTTCACAGTCCTTAGATCAAAGAAGTACCATGTAGCACTTCCAAACATTTAAAGATCATGAATATAGTGCTCTTCGAACTCATTACAGCTGGGATAATTCAATAACCCTGGACACTGGGATCATTCTGTACTCTTCAAAGGAACTGCAACAGTCTATCATCCTTTAATGGCCATATCAAATTAAACAGAACTAAATAATTTGTACTCCAGTGATGCATGTTGGGAAGGGGTAATGAAAAGTAGGGTATTAGATAGGATTTCTCACAGCCAGGGTTTTTCTGTTCAGGGAACTGGAACTACTGCAGAAAGAAACACTCCAGTAGCTTATCGGGGAATGTCTGTAGTGCAAGCTACCACAAGGAAATCGACCCAGTGCTGGGCCACAGGGCTTGTGCTGTCCTTGCATCCGCTCACCTGCTTTTGCACTGGGGCTGAGCTATGAAACCAGCCCTGTGTTGCCAACACAGAGGGAGGCGCCCCTGTGCCACAATGCCTGTTCTTCGGCTTCACCGGCATCATTTTCTCACCAGCCCTCGCAGTAAGGCCTCTTCCCTCGGACATGTCGCAGTAATTCGTTTGCCACTTTACAAACAGCACCAACAGTTGCAGAGTTCTGGAAACACACGGGGAGGAAAATGTGTACAGAACACAACAGAGCCACACTGCTCAGAGCGGGTGGGGTGGGGGGAATGGGCTTGCCTTCGCTTTCGTGCAGGTCGGAGCGGCCAGTGCAGCAGAGCAAAAGGCAAGGGAAGGTGTCATGACAACCACCACGCTGGTGCTTTGTGACCTGCACTGGCTGCCAGGACATTTCCAGGCCCCATTGAAGGTGCCTACAAAGTTCAAAGCAACTTGGGAAGGATCACCTGAAGCTTCATCGCTTCCAAATGTACATGCCCAGAGCCGAAGATGATCCTCAGTGGCCTTTGCCGAGACGACCTGCGAAAGGAGGCACAACAGGTGCCTCTAAGGAGAGGCCTTTTCCATGGTGACAACCCAGTGTTTGAATCCTGCCTCCAAGAGGCGTTTGCCTGGCACCTACACAGCGGCCTTTTATGCAAGATGAAGGCCTTTTTATTTTCCCCAAGCTATTTAATTTATTTTCCCAGTCTTTATGGATTCTTGGTTTTTGTTTTTGTGTTAATATTTTTGAGCTTTGTGCCACTGCCCTTGATCTCAGTTTTTACTTTGGTTTTATTCAGTTTTAAATGTAGGTTTTTACTTGAGGTTTTACTATGTTATTGTATTTTAGGCTTTTGAATTTTGAGTTTTTCCAGCTGGCTAGAGAGATTCTGCTAATGGGTAATTTAGAACTGTAATGATGAAATTGATTGCACCTCCCCAGAATTAAATGGTAGACTAATTTTGCCTGGATGAGAGTCGTCATAATTAGGGATGTTCTGGGCCTGAAAATATGCTTTAAGAGCTTGCTTTCATGAACTATTTTTCAGAAAGAGAAATGAACTTTTTAGTACAATTCTAGCAAATTATGATACATTGTTATTTCACAAACTATATTTGCAATCCTTATTTGGGATTAACCCTTGAGTGCTTAGCTGGTACAGATTCTCCAGATGAAGACCTAGCTTTAAATTAAATTCTCCTTTCTCCTCTAGACTATCCTTGTGCTGAGATGGTTTTGGTCAACAACAGGCATGAGAGAGAAATGAACATCAAATCTGCCAATAGATGGCACAGGGTTCATTTCCACAAAATCTGTTAGTGTGATTGTAGGTAAACACTACATCACTGATAGTTAGCCATTGCTAAAATTCTGCCTTGTGGAGAAATAATTTATTGCTGTCAGATTTAGGTACAAGCGAAAGTGTTAATTTTATTGATAGCCATTCCAAATGGGGAAACTTCTTTCTTTCTCTTTTCTTTTTCTTTTCTTTTTTGCACCAAAAGCTTTTACAAAGATCAATTTTCATTTTCAAAGAGAGGAATTGACAAGCCATTCTAAGGTTGCTAAAGGAATGAGGGGGTGGGGGAGATAGCGAAAAGGCTTGCTTGCCTGCTTAATTGCTTGTTTATTTTCTTTTCTTGACACAATAAATATACTGCATTTTTGCATAAAGTGCTAAATCTGAATCCACTGATAACAGAGTTGTTCATAGCTGTTTCAAAGGTAGGGGTGATAATAAGAAAGAAAATGAACATGATCACTCGACAATGTATGCATGTATGCAAGCGTAGAAGGAATTTTGGTTGCAGAGCAGATGCTGTGAATTTCAACACAGAAGCAGTATTAAGAAACAATAAAGAAAACACAAGAAGTGTTTATTTTTATACAGATTCCGGTTTGATATGAGAAACGCAACTTTCCAATCTGCTGCTAACATTGTGTTCTTTTGTCTCTCTGAGGGTTGAGGTAGGATGAACCATTCACTGAAAAGATGAGCCTTGCTTCAGCACATGCCCTTCAAAGGCATCTCTGTATTTAGACAGGGCAATAATAGCACTGCGAAGTTATTTAAAACTATCAGCATCCCTAGAATGCAGCATCTTTCCTGGGGCTTCCATGTGCACAAAAGAGGAACTCTTCTGATGTATCACGTCTCTCAGCCATGGCTGCAACCACCCCCCCCTTTTAACTAATATTTTTGTTAACCCATCTACTCCCCAAACAGAGGTTGCAAAAAGAAAAACAGTTTTGCTGCTGTTTTGTGCATGGCACGTCTCTGATCAGGGAGACCTCTTGGGCTGTCACCCCTGGCCAAACGCAGTAAATATGAAACTCCTTCCTCACCACACCACACCCTTGCTGGTACCAGCTCATGACGTAACAACATAACATAGGATAGGAAGCCCTACACATTATTACGAGGAAGAAAAGCACTCCTTGACAGAAGGGGTTACATTGGCAGCAGCCCAGGGTTCATTGTCATTCATTGGTTCATTCATTGCTTTTCTCTACTGCCTGAATAATCAAAGCTCTCTGGGCAGTTTATAAGTTCAAAACCCTTGACTAGACACATTTATTTATTATTACATTTCTTCACCGCCCATAAGCTCAGAGGCTCCCTAGACAATATTCAACATTGTATATAAAAACATGCAAACACCTAAATAGACAAGACACATCTAGGTAGAAGTATCTAAATAATATGTTCATATAAATACAGTTAATAGGACATAATTAAATGCCTTATGATATTCCTGAGAGTCTTAACCTGGTGCTGGAAAGGTAATATTGTTGGCATCAGGCAGGCCTCACTCTTTGCTGGGCATCCCATAATAGGAGGCTCCAGGCAAGGCAGCCCTCTCCCTGCTTCCATTGTCCAAGCCTCCCTCAAAGGAAGCACCGAGAGGAGACTCTTACAGGATGAGCACAGATGAACCACACAATGCTTGGTCTCAGTTAAATTCAGATAACAAACTTCTCTTCTCCCCATCGAAGAGCCATGCCCCAAACATGAACCGCCTGAAAATCCAGGGCCTCTGAACATGAGGTATTGGCTGTACAGTACGGGCTGAAATTCTTCCTGTTACCTTTTATGGCAGGAGTCATAGACAAAAGTAAGAAGGTGAAGATAAGGCAGGGCATAAGGACGCCGTTGCATTTTCCTACCTGCAGCAGCCCCAGGAGGGCAATAAAACGCCTGCCTGCAAAAATATTGTTGCACTGTAAAGTGAAGCCATGTAATATATCCGCTCTTCAATCTGGGACCATTTTAGTCCTGGATTTAATGGCTACACCAAATCCCAGTCGCACAGGTTCTGCAGGTAAAATGCACAATAAAAGCACACAAAAATAGAGGTCAGTGTGCAGTGTAGCCAAGTCCTAAAGGCAAAATAATGTCATTTTAGACTTTAAGAGTGATACCTTAGGGCAGGCAGAAAGAGCACAGACACCAGTGGCCCACGGGTCCCTCTTGACATGGGCCTGAGAACATTTAACAAGTGTACAACATACACAGGAATGTTACGTCTAGTGGTGCTTTCTGGTTTGGAAGTAAATACGCTCTGAAGGAAGGTTACTTTTTTGAAGAAGCTTGTGTTAGATTTATGGAATACCTCTGAACTAATTCCATCTAGATTAAATCAATTTGAAGTAAAAAATTTGCTTCATATTTTCTCATTACCTAGTAACTAGCAGATCTAAAGAAAAGCTGATCTAAGGAAAAGCTATCTGACAATTTAAGTGAAACATAAAACACAAAACTGGATATAGAAGGAGATATATTTGCAGGCAGGAGAACCTCCTTTAGCACTCAAGCTGATTAATAGGCAATAAACTATGTCATAAAACCATGTTATGTTCAGAATTTGTCTTGAGAACCGTAAGGTAAGGAGTGATCTGAAAAGAGGATACCTGAAGCAAAACAAACAAAAAATACATTTAAAAACACTAAAAAGCTACCACTCTATTGGCAGATTTAATGGTGGGCTGAAAGTATTTCACAGTTATGTGAGATACATTGCAAGTAATGAGACACATAATACTTTACGGAATTGATTAAAAGCTTTAGTAAGTTATAGAACTGTGCTTTCGTTAATTGCAAAAGTGAAGATACTATAGTTACCTACTGGCCGATTTTGATTTTTCTTAATGGGTGTTCAGAGAATACTTTTACTTATCCTTTTACCGAAGGAGAGCCAAAACAAAACAATATCCTTATCAATGTATTGATACATTGTGACAGGCAAAGAGACAGTTTTCAGACTTTACAATATTAACTGTTTTAATCACTACAACTCAGATGCAATCAGACAATAATATTTAAGATGATTTATGATTGTTTCCATTCTCAGTCCCACTTTCTGAAAGAGACATAATGTTCAGTTATTCTTTATATAATATTTGATGAGTACAGTGTCATGCACAGAATGTAATATTTGATGAGTACAGGATGAAGCCCTTTAAATTCAGTGCCTCTGACTGATCGAGCAAAAATTAAGATCATCTTTGTTTACCCAACAAAATCTCATGTGCAGAAGGTTGGAATACCTTCACATACGGCACAGAGCTAAGCAAGAGCTGGTGAAAGAAGCCATAACTCGGCTTGATCTGGCCAATCCAGCCGTGTGTGTGTGACAGGCAGGGTGGCGAAGTATCCATGATTCATTTTGACTCATTACTACTCAAAGCTGAGGGTCACTGTGCTTTCTAATCAAAAACAGGGGAGTCATAGTAATCTTCCATTGGCCCACAACTAATGCTGTTCTGTGAGAGGAACAAAGAGCTTTCAGGCCAACTTCTGTCACGCAAGAATTCACAAAGATGGGAAGGTAGACCTGGTACATGAATTGACCTTTCAAACCAGCAAGAACATAGTCTGTACAAATCCCTGCTTTTTTCACGCTTTGGGTTCAACATTCCCTTAATAAATGTTTAACTCAAAATGTGAAAGAGAAGTAATTTAGATTTAATGTAATGAATATTTGATTATCTGATGAACACGCAAGTTAAGAGAGAGTAACACCTCTCTTCTCAGCTAGACATTATATACCTAATGTGCAAAAATTTGACACAGACTAGAACATTGGTTCTTGCATCAGAAGCTGTTGTGATGGAACATGTCCTTAAACAGGAAACAGTAGACATGTCTTCCAATAGTGTCGATTATTTACTCAATTGCTAAAGTGTCAATCATCATTGTTACTGGAGCTGTCATTCAGTTTTGTGAAAAGTTCTGTTAGTACTAGATGACTATAACAATCCTAGAGGGAAACCAAAATTTATTTCCCCTTTCCTATTGTCTGTTCTACCAACTACTTGTACTGAAGCTGTTTCTACTGAGCTGCCTTATCACTGACTTTCTTGCCTTTGATAATAAAGAAGCTGTCGCCTTTCAACATCCAAAATCTTAATAATGTTGAGAAGGTCCCAACTTTCTCATGCTGCTCTTCTAACTGTCCCCAGTTCCATTCCAGTTGCAAGACTGAGGCGGTGGCTTATTGCAAGATGAAACCTAGTGAGGTCCTTACCACCCATTTTACCTTCTTGAAGTTCACCTCCACAGAGCACCAGCCTTGCAGAGTTGCCCAGTTCTCCATCACCACTGTAATGCAGTGATTGAACGTTGGACCATGCCTCCCCTTGCCCAACCCCTTCTCCCAGTTGCTGATGACCTGGTGATTTCTCAGCTTGTGCAGTTTATTCCTGCCCTTCCAAAGTCTGAGATGTCTCTCCCAAGGCTTAGTTACTGGCAGCAAGGGCTATGAGCCAAACTTGGCTGGTGTTCCTAGTATTTTGTCCCCCCCCCCCCAATTGCTGGAGGGTTTTGGGCTCTGGTGGAAGTCTCTTCTACTGGGCTCAGCTGCAAAGGAGATTCCCATTGCACCTCAAGAACTCCTGCACATAGGCAGAAAGCCACCTTTGGTGCTAATATTTCAACATGAAACCCTAAAATGGATGTTTCCAGAGGTGGGAAGGGACTTCACCTATCCCATTCTGGAAGTGGAACATTTCCTTTGTTGCAAATAATGCAGGGGGAATTAACAATGTTCCACTAGGGGAAAAGGAGAGAACAAGCCTACCCCTTACCAATTTTGTGCTGGCCAGGGTGAGCCAGTAAAGCTGAGAACGAGGTGGTAGGTTCCTGTCATCATTCCCTCTCTCTAACTTCACTTAGAATTGCTCTGCAAGCCTCCAGTTCTTTCACTGGGACTTACTCCACAATACACAGGCAAAGTGCCCCAGTCCTAGAAGATTCATGAAAAGGGAATCTTTTTATTTCTGGTATAGCTATGTTTGTATAGAAGGTGTCTTTTAAGCCAAAGAGCCCTAAAGAGGACATTTTCAAAAGATAACTCTAGAAAGGCAATTATTCCTCCTCAGCCAAGAGACTACTTCTGGTTTCATCTTTTCATCTTAATTGGCCCTTCATCTCCTTTTAATGCCTTGGAGCATTAGCTGTTTTAGATAGCCAACCTTGAACTGATGATCTTAGTCATTTCCATACAGTGCTCCCATGCACTCTCTCTCTCTCTCTCTCTCTCTTTTTCTCGGTGATTGTTAACATGGAAGTCAGATTAAATGCATCCTAGCTTCAAAAATTGATGAACTACTTGGCTTTGAACCCTGTGTTCAAATTTACTTTTGAAAAACATATTTTGATTGATCTTGACAACCTGGTTGCATAGAATTCTATAGATCTACACTAGAACTTTTTCACAGGGTCATTTCTGTCTCTTTATTACCAAAGCAACCACCATAAAAGAAGGAAAGCCCCCCCCACCACCACCACCACCAGCAGTTTTTTTACTTTAATCTTGTACTGTTCACCAATTGAATTTGTTGCTGGTAACAGCCAGTGCATTGACCTTCTGGCACAGACTGTGACAACTGGCATCTTTGGGTACAAGGCATGGCCAAGCATGGCGCTCCATGCCAGGAAGAGGCAATACAGGTAGAAAGGAATATGGAATTGAGGTTTGAACTCTACAATAACTTTTGGGTGCCCTCTCCCCCAAATGCTTGCAGTGTCTTGCACCATTAAAAAATAGCTGGATGCAATTCTGGTTTGTATGTTAGAACACACTTTCCTGGAGATATGGATGGATGAGTTGGAGTGGTCCAAAGAATACTGTCAGATGCACACCCACAATTCTTTATTTTCATGGTGCTACTGCTCAGCAGTCTTTCTGCACCATTTATGTTGGCAACAAACTGAGGGTAAGTGAGAAAGAACGAGATCATGCACCATACAAGATGTGCCTAATATAATATTTTCCATCTACAGGGAGACATGGCAGCAAGCTCCACAAAAGTGTTTATTTTAGGACTAGTATACTGCCATCTAAACCTGCAATGGAAGTTGTTTTAGCATGGTGTAGTTCAGTTCTGAGCGTCATTGAGGCTTCCTTAAGAGTAAGCGCATATAGTCAGGTCCTGTGCATTCTCAAATGGCCTGTTCTAAGTATTTTACTTTGGCTAGATTTTTCCAATATGTACTTAAAATTGGTAAGAATCACAGACATGGTCCCACTCACTTTGACTTTGGTCCTGTCAATTGCTGAAACAGAGCCGCTGAGACTTTTCCCATTTTGGAATGTGTGCCTTGGACTGAAAAGGCCTTTCTCTCTTTGCTCCATGATCCTGTTTGGATGCTACATCAAGCCTGGTGAGGCACCATAGTACGAAGTAGACACAAGCTTTAAGCTGGGCTTTTTAAAATCATCACAACTCTCTCATTATAGAACATATGAGGGTAAGCAGCAGAGAGGACAACAGAGTGATCCAATGAATGTTGCAGATGTGTACTAGGGAGGTTTGAGTTCAGTCTTCCCCCCAGCTTGAACTCAGTAAGTATATGCCCTCTTGACATTGTCTAGGAAGCCATAGGATTATCCAGACTTCTAGTTCCATGGTCCAGCAAGTTCCTCCAAACACAGAAATAGGACTCTGAATGTGAAGCCTTACTTATCCCACCTTGCAGTGGGCATGGAAAGAGCCGTGCCAGCTGCTCCTCTGAGCCCAGAAATCAAGCTCCGAGAGGGCTAAAGGGTTGTGCTGTGAGGCAGAAAAGGGAAGAGGATGGGGCCAACAGCTCGCCCCAGGCCTGACTGTGCTTCAGCCTTCTTCCCTCTTCCTCCATGTCACTTCATCCAGAGAGCCATTTACTTGAAATAAACTATACCTCACGCTTGACTTGGCATGCGCATAGCCCTACATGTGCAGTGCCTTGCATGCAGCAAGCACAGAGGACGTTGGAACAGGCCCTTAGTGGGCTTCGAAACTTGCCCTTCCCAGCCTTAGTCCATATATATAAAATAATCTATAATTACAACATCATTCACTTAATGAGATTGGCTTAAAGATAAATTAAAGCTGCTTCCATCCTATTGATTGTCATCATTTCAAGATATATGTTTCTGTTCAAGAAAAGAAAAAAGAACATCAGATATCCCTAATTGCCCATTCCATTTGACACGAAAAACAAATTGTGTTTTTCTAAGTGCACAGTACCCTGCAAGTATGGTAGTGACATCTACCAAGCAAGAATGCCTGAAAGAGTCCTGTGACGTAATACTAAAATAGCCAGCTGAAAAGCAACCTTATCTCATTTGGTTTAGAAAATTGAACACACACACACATTGTTCTGAAAATGCTACAATGCACCTTCCTTTATTCAATTTTACTATAATTTAACTTCAAATATGACCAGAGGGAAAGGGAGCATCAGAGACCGAAACACTACAAAGGTTTCCTCCTATACTGTTTGATGGCCTTTGAGACCAATACATCTCTAAGAACCAGATTTTTTATCACTGGTGAATGCTAGATGCCAGAGTGATGCAATCCAGTCACTGGAATATTTTACTCTGAAGCAGGTAAAAATAATATTAGTGCGAACGGAAATGTCACTTGCACCAGAATAGCGTGCCACGTCTATGGAGCAAAGGAGCAATATGCCAGCATCCTCTGGCACGGGATTGCTCACAGGCAGAACATTCGGAACGAGAAGCTGGGAAGTTCCCTTGACATCCCCACCGTGTAGTGTAGACTCCAGGCCAAGATCTTTCTCCTCCAGAAGCCCTTTAAAATTTAATCTGTTCCTTGGACTATTTGTTTTATTTATAGTCTAATTAGTGATTTGTTAATATTTTAATGGCTTTAATATTTCTTTTCACCTTTTCATTAATTGTATGCGTGTACGTGTCATTATTTTACTGGTGTCTGGGACATTTGTCTCTTGGGCAGCATATCAATTTAAGACCTAGATGTCGCAAATCCATTTCACAAGCACCTTTAGGAAACAGAAGCCACTCTGTTAGGCCATCAGCACCACTCCCAGTCCTATTAGAAGCAGCCTGCAAATGCTTTATGTATCCTGCAAAGAATTGGTTGTCGTACAAGCTGTTTTCAGAGCCCATGGTCCCCACCTTTCTTGGAGGTATATTCTATCAAAGATGCGTGGGAACCCAATTGCACATGCATCTGTTCATCATGGTGGCGTTCTTCAAACCTCCGTCCTAAACAGGCTGAGATGTAGGATTGGCAGCAGGTGGGTGAAACACGAAGGCCCTGCCTGCATCGTTTAGGGGGACATAAACCTGCTTGGGGAAAGCTTCATTTGCCTGACCTGTGCGTGATTCAGGGGTTATCTTAGCCATGGGAGGGCCACTGCTGCACCGTATACTCTGTACTGTATGTTGCAGTTCCTGCCACGCTGGGAAGATGCTTGCACCAGTGCAGATGATGATGTGGTACCAGGATGGCTTTACCTCCCCTCACCCATCTTGCCAGTCCTTAGACAAGCCCCATGTCTGGCTCCCACCTGTATTGTTTTCGGCTTGCAGAGCCCCCTCATGCCAACCCGGAGCAGCTTCCACACCGCGAGGATAGCATGCATCTGACTGCAGTGCTTAGATAGCTGTTTGATCCAGGTAGCAACTAACAACGTAGATCCCTGTGGAGTAATGAGCATACTTCCAGCATCACTATTTATCCACATTTGTTTTAAGAATAGGGCGTGCATGAAGAAGCCCCTTCCCTCCCCTTTTAACAAGCAACTGCTATCCCCAGGTAGCACATAGCCACCAGGTAGCCATCAATCACTTTACCCTGCATGAATTTGCATCCATTTATACGATAACGGATTTATATCCATTTAACCATCATTACTTCCATACCTGGGAACTCTGGCTTGGTGAGAATGCTGACAATGCTTTGAAACCTTAATCCATAAACTTAGTTCCTGGGGCTCGTTGTTGTGATGTTTTGTTGCGTGCCAGGTTGAGGCTGCATGGCAGATTGGTGTAAAGCCACGGCTTGTTCAGACCAGTGCCCTGCAATTGCAACAATTCTCTTGCATTCCATTGAGCAAGCATCCTTCCAAAAAATGTGAAGGGGTGAGGGAGGCAAACACAGTTCTCCCTGGAAAGCCAGTCTTATTGTTGATCATTTTGGCTTGGCTAATTGACTACATGCAGAATTATGTGATACTCAACGAAACGGTGCTGCAATCACAGCTTCATTTCCCCACTTCCACCCCTCAGAAAGTGATGACAGAAACTAATTCACCAGATAAAATGCTTTAAAGTAAGTACTGCTGCTGTTGTTCACTTAAAGTTCGACAGGACCCTCACTACATTGGTGGAAGGGAGAGTAATGTCTGTTTCATCTTTTACTTTGAATGTTGTGACCTTTGGAATATGTTCTGGAGGAAAAAGCTCTTGTGGTGTCAAGGGCTTATTGCTGTCTAATAATTCTGTACCTCTGCTTTGATTGTTTCTATTGACCTTCAAACATCTTTTATTGTATTATATCCAAACGTTTGTTTTAGTATCTCTACTTGGTCTAATTACCTGGATTATTCTATACCGCTCCCTACAGGGAAATGTACTGCTGAAGTTTGAGTTTTTAAATACTAATTAAAAAATCATTAGCTGGTGAATTAATTTCCACTCTTTGTATTTTCCTCTCCCTCCTGATAGCCATCACAATTCGATAAGCAATCTAGTTCTTGCCCTGCCATGATCCAGAACCCCATTTAATGATGGCTGTAATAGTCCCATATCAACCAAGAGTGTCACAAAATAAACTTAACAGCGTACACAACCTGCTCAACTGCCTAAAAATACTGTTTTACAACACAAAAGCAGCCCAAATAAGAGCAGCTTCTGGGTATCCTCTAGCCTCAAAATTCATTTCCCAGGTCTAACACGTGCTCCCAGGTAAGCAGGCCACCCAAGTCTGCTTTCCATGATGCAGAAGGTACCCATGTTGTTGCTTCATAACCTGGTTAGCAAGCCAGGTTTAAAGATAGTTCAGAAACAAGTTTGAAAAAAATGCCAGTAGAAGGACCAAAGCCAAGCGGGTGGAAAAGGGACAATGAAGGCATTGCCCTTGTTCTCAGCTGAACAAACCATATAATACTGCAGGGAAAAGGAAAGCATTTTCTTTGCATTTAAATACAAACTTACCAAACATTGTGCTTTTGAAACAATACACACACCAAAAATCAGTTTCCTTCAAAGCTGCATGTCTCCAAACTTGCAGACTTTCTCTAATCAAAAAGCATGTTATAATGTTTAGATTTAAAGAAACATTCCCGCAATAGTCATATATATTAGTGGAAATTACATTAAAAGCACTGTATTAAGAATGTTGCAACCATAAAAAGTCCAACTGCATAAAAATGCATGCATTTGGAATTTTCATTTGAAATTTTAAAAATAAATTCTGAGTACTTGGGACAAATTGGAAAAATAAGAAATGAGAAGAAATTAAGAATGATGGCGATATCCATCTCTAGTTTACTGTTGAATCTGAACTGGCTTCTTATGGATGGGAGTGAGGGAATGAAAGTGGATGAGTGCTTAGTTCTCATTGCTTAAATATTGTTTTCAGGCATCTCTTAACAACCCAATTGTTCTTTGGATCTATTTCAGTTATGTAATACTTCTTCTCTGGCCTTCATTAGACTTTCTCGCTGCTTCCTGCTGTTTATGCTCCTCTCAGCTGTTCTCCATTCAGGTGCATCTCACTCTCCCATGTGACCACAAAGCCCATCCAGACACGGGTGCCATTTTGGTTATTCAGATGTTAGCTTCTCACCCACATTTGTCTATGGGTGCTGATGGTTTATTGTAGAAAGACGTGCTCCTGGAAGTTCACCTTGGCGATTTCCAGAGAAAAATGGCTTTTCACTGCTGTCACTTGAGAACATGCTGCTGGAACATTGTGGTTGTAAATGCTCTCACTGTTCCAGAAACAGGCCTTCTGTGTGAGCACTTAGAAACCATGGGCAGCACCCAGTGCTGCTCATGCCCCAGTGGCGCCCACTGCTAGTGCTTCCTAAAGCAACGGGAAATGGGCCAAAATTGCTCATTTCCATAGTGGAGCAAGGGTTCATTCACCTGACCTGTCCATTCCAGAAATGAGCATTTCCACTTTTCCAGGATCGCTTTAGGCAGCAGGTTATTACACTGCTGTTAAGATACTCCTGCTGCAACATACTCTGGGAAGGCATAGTCACAGCACTTGATGCTACCCAAGTTATGAAAAGAATATCATATTCTGAGACAGGCACATATGAAATGCCCAGAAAAAACAAAACCCACTGTTCAAACTAGGAAAGAAACATGTCTGAAATACAAAGCGAGCTGTTATCAACTCTAACAAACAGATGCCAGTCAATATGCTTCTCACCTCCATCTCTCAAAGAAATTTTGAAGCGCCCTTTGACTTTTTTAAATACATTCAGTCATTTGTTGTCTGTTTTTATGAGCCTCTTGACAAGCTGAAGTCATAATTCTGCTTCCCACACACAGCTGCTATCTGTGTTAGAGAGCTTCTACACGATGCTAAAAGAGAATACTATCCATTTTCCTCTTCATTCAGTACAAGTTGCATCTCAAGTTTACAAATTGTCTGAAGTAAAGTAAAACACTGGTACTACTAATATAAGAATATTATTATGCTGTGTCTCAGTGTCTTCTTCAAAGGTGCAATCAAAGTATTTAAGATTATTGTGGCAGGGAAGAAATTTTCAACAAGGAAGATAAAAACCCGGCAAGTTGAAAAAACTGTCAACAGGTAAAATTATGTCATTGGAAAAACAAGGCACAGGCCTTTCTTCACAATGGGGGCCTTTCACAATAATGCTCTCACAAATTTAATGGCCCAGACAACAGACAAGATAATTGTTTAGGCTATAACATCACTCATTCTTCTGGCATGAATATGTTGCATACAAGGACTTAATGTGCTTCCATAAAGGATATGCACAGATAGAGCCTTTAAATATGCTCCCATGTTCATCACATCTTTATTTTTTTTGCCTCATTTACAACTGAGAACTGTTATACACACGGTATGAGAAAGGCTTGGAGATTATAATGTCACAGTAACATCCCCACTGGAAAAACAACGTAGGCTGCCTAAAGAGGGTACGTCCCTCAGGTTTCCAATGGCAGCTGCAGGGTATCCCAGTGGGAAAGAGAAGCTCATGCCTTTGCATGGGCCAAGTTCTAACTTCAGTCTTCGACATCTCCACTTTGAAGGGTCTCCAGTACCTCTGCTCCAGTCCCCAGGGACTTGCTGCAGGTCAAAGCCCATGAAGCTATTTTACATGCTCCAATGGCAGGAAACAGCTTCACATTTGAACCCGCCCCCCCCCTTCCATTTGTCGGGTCTGCAAGAGTTGTTACTGCATAAGCCCCAGTACCCTTCCTTCGCTCCCCACTAGGGGGAAACCAGTTTCCCCATCTACTTCCCTGTTGGCGCACACCATGCGCATATGAAGGAGTGAAAAATGCCACGTTTCCTCGGTCAGATAATCTTGCTAAATGTGCACTTTTTTGAAGGAGAGGATATCCTCAGGTTTAGCCACAGCTTCACAACTGCTCAAAGCAAATCAGGAAGTGGGTAGGAGGGAATGTCAGACCAAGTTCCAGTTGTAGGACAGCTGTCTCCACTCCTGGATCATGCTGGGCTAGCAGAAGATCACTGTGATGTGTGCAGTTCACCATCATGCACAAGTCCAGCCATAGTGCTTTGGTGGTGTGTGAATCCTCGCCCACCCCTTCTAAACTATTTGGGGTTTTTGAGAGGGACAGTCAAAGAGCCCAAATGAATGAGGTACACTTCCTTGCTTATCTCACTTGCCCAAGCAAACACCAGTAATGCCTCCCACAGCTCTGTTATAATTGAGATTCTTCCCTACAATCTATTACCTCCCCCAAGTGGGAAAGGTGGGACAATTTGCTGGGGGGGGGGGCAGATAGTTGCAGTGGTAGGGCATGAAGTCCATACTGAGTCAGGTACACCTCCAAAAGGGGTCAACCTGGACGAGACTTTTTGAGCTAGGGGAAAAGCGTCAAATTGAAACTCTCCCCACTCAAAATCTTTTCCCATCAATATACAAAACTGAACTGCAGTCTCCACTTGGGCTGATCTTTAGGGGCTAGCACAGCTCCTCACAGAAGGATAATAAAAGAATGAGGGGAGATAGCCTGGCCTTCAAGTTCCCTCGATCTGCATGGTTTTTACACAGGTCAGGGAATGTGTGTTGCCCCAGTACAGCACATGTTTCCAGAGGTGAATGCAGACTAAGCCCAGTGATAAGGTCTAGATTGCAACCCTCATGGTCCAGGCATTGTGCTCTGCCTTTAAGAGCAGTCTGACTTGTGGAACGTTGATCAAGAGAAGTTGTTCCACAGCAGAGACTGGTGGTTCCAATATCAGAGGGGCTGTGTATTTACTCTAGTTTTTATTCTGAGCTTCAAAAGGAGCCACCCATGGCACCAAACCCCATCTCCAAACCAGGCTCAGCATGATGGGCAACTCTGCTAATGTTCAGAGTAAATGCTATGAAAATAACGGTCTGCTTGGCGTTGGTGTGCCAGGTCATGGTCCAAAACACTGGAGCAGGGTCAGTGCTGCTGCGCTTGCAGCCCCTGGACTCATCACCTAGCCATGCCATGGGATGATTGTGCAAGCAGATGAGCGAAGCTTAGCCACTCCGCTTGTAAAGGCAAGGCACCTCATTCACTTTTGTTTGCTGTTTTCTGCCTGGAAGATATTCTTAAAGGTCATGTGCATCTCTGAAGAAGAGATGATTACAGCTGACACAAGTCAATACAATGGCAGAAAATGCTTGCCCTGTTTAAGACAAATAATAATACCTACAGTAAAACTCAATGAATGAAAAATTGATTGCCTTTTGTCTATTTGTACCACATGAAGCTTAGAAGAAGAAGAAAAACAAGACTTTGAGGGAATGGTTTTAGCAGTGCAATAAATAGTTGCATGGTCCAAGACAAATCAATTAAGCCTGTCTTCGTCAAACTACTAGGCCTCAGAAGCAGTCTGAGGACTGTAGTGTGTGTGCGTGTGTTTGCAAGGAACAAAAAAGGTTCAGCAAAGATTTTCTGGTGTCTCCATATTTCTGCACCTCATCTATAAAATGGGGACTTATTGCTCTCTCATGTTCTCAGTTCCCATGTCAAAGAGCCATAGCAAGGAATTGCACTCCCGCAGGGCCGTCACAAGCTCTCCAGCTACTGAAGCAAGTACAGCTTGCTACTGAAGAGACAATGGGAGCCCTTTCCCGGTGCCTCCCTCTCCCCACCACCACCAAGTACCTTCCCTTTCGCCACTGCACACCCCTGTCCCCCAACCCCTTGCCCTTGTTGATGCAGCATGCTGCCATGGAAGGCAGCTTTCCAGATCTTGTGAGAGAAAGCCAGACTCTGGTGGGATCTTGCAGCCCATGCAAGCTTCTCCTGGAACTCACAAGAGCTCTTCTTTTGCCTGTTCTGCTCTTGCTGGCCGCTCTCCTTCTGAGGCACATGCCATGCTGGAAGAGCAGCTGGAGAGGAATGTACTGGGGGGAGCAGGACCGCCTGGACGGGGGATGGGCACAGGGTGGACCGATTTGCAGCTCCTCCCACTGCACTGCCCGATGTGAGTGAATTCACACATGTAACGGTAAGACCAGCCCTGCACTCCGGTCAAGGAGTGCCAGATCTAGCTGACCCAATAATCAGAGTGCAACTTAATAACCTATCCTTAGAAAAAATAACTACAAAAAACAAGAATACACAAATCAAAATTTTAGCTCTAAAATGACAATTGTCCTACAAGTTGAGCCAAATAGCAGTTAGCAACATAAGCCTTCATTTCTTGAACCTGCTAGATCAAACTTAAGGAGCGGCATAGATGCTCGTAGGTCAGAGTGCATTCGTTATATCACATCCATGCCTCAAAAGTCAAGAATCCATGCTTTGCAATAGATTTGGACTTATCAGCAGTGCCAGCCTTGCAGAATCATTGTTACCTTAAACTTAGGGCATTAGAAAGTGGTCCTTCAGCCTCCCAGGACTGCAAAAACTGGAATGTTGCAGGGTCAGCCCTCCCATTTGGTAGAGCAGACCTTACCCCAGGTGGCAGCTGGTCGATCAACCTCAGGCCACCTACTCCCACCACTGTCTGCCGTCCACCAGAGCAGCCAGCAGCCAACCTGTGTCTTGCACTGAGGACTCCTCAAGGCAGGCACACACTTCCCAGAGGTCACCAGGTCCAAGTGCATCTCTCAGAGGGGTGGCCCCAGAGACCACCTGTGCCACAGCAGAACAAGCAGCCCCCAGGACCCCTCGCCTAGAGTGCTTCACTGGCAAGACAGACTCCCTGAACAAGGCCCTGAGGAGAGAGGTGGCGATGGAGTGAGGGGAGGCAGCAATGCCAGAACATTTTGTTCCACGCTGGAGGGCTGTCATGATGCTGGTTGGCTGCAATAAGTGGCTGGCGGACTCTGTTCACTGTGAAGGATCACCGATGGTGCAAGTCTGGACACTCTTATGAGTTTAGGTCACCAATGCAGCCCCCTGATTATTGTAAGGCATTTTCATTTGGATCAGAAGGCCAGTAGAGCTGAAGCAGCTATTGGGACTCCCCATCTAGACCAGCAAAGTATTAGGTCCAGGTGACATATGCAAGAGAAAACATCCTTTGTTCACATGGGACATAGTAATATTGATTCCTGTAACCTTCATGGTGTTCTGCATGCCACAAGGAAGCAATGTGAGAAGGTGCCTTTTTGGGGGGGGGGGGGTTGCCCATTGACAGTTGCAGTGCGTTTTTGCTACAAAAAGGTATGATTTACAACCTGCTTTCTTGGATGCCTGCATTTTAGCTGATACTTTATAATGTGTTCAGTTTCCAATTGCTTGCAGAAACATACCATATTAATAGATTTGCCAGGAGGCTCCCTTTAAAGTTGATATTATAATTTTCCCAACAAGAAAGGGTGAGACTTCTACAATTCAGCACAGAAAAGTACCTTATGTCTACACCTAAGCTTCATATTTTATTTTCATTAAGTGAAAGTAAGTTTGTACTAAACAACTGCAGCAACTGAAAAGCAGAACCATATCCCTCTGCCTTTCACATCCATGCTGTTGTTGTTCTCTTGGAAAAGAGCAGTGAGACTGGTGGAAGTAAACTTCCCTTTGTCCCTCTTAACATCAAGAAATGTGTGAGGATGAATCCCAGCATTGAACATCTGGCATTTTGGTCGCCAAAACTTTCCCCAGTTCATAACAGACTAAATGGCTTGAAAGTATTTGTTCCACCCACATAGTAGCCCGCTTTCCAAACCTGTCTTTGATTAAGCTGGCTCTGTTACACGCTCGCATCATTTCAGCACGAAGCTCTTCGGGATCACAGCAGAACATTCCGCTAACACAGTGACCAAGCCTCAAGTAGTACCCAAGGACAACCCCCAAGTATGTTGGAACAATGCCACCCTCTTGCCCATGTTCCCCAGCAAGTGGCATATGTAGGCATTCTGGCTCTGATGCTGGAGGTAGCACAGAGCCAATCAGGACCAGCAGCCATTGATAGGCTCCTCCTTTATGAATTCAACCAGTCCCCTTTCAAAGCCATCCAATCTGGGTACCTACCACTACATCTTGTGGAAGCGAATTCCATAGTTTAGAGGTTATTCCTAACCTGGAACATTCTGATGAAGTACAGACTGAGGTCACCAGAGGGCAAGGTAGAGAGTAAAAAACGTCTGTTCACAATAACGGGAAGGGGTCATGGCGGCAATGGAAGTCTAGAGGGGGAGTCCATGAGCTTGCCCTGTTCTGCCTAAGTGGAAAATCCTTCTTCAGCTTGACTGTGTTTGTAAATAAATGCAGAGATGGACAGGCACACCTTTTGGGGATCCTGAGATGGCGATCCTGGCTGTGCACTTTTCCCCTCGGGGGTTCCACCTCAGGTGTTGTGCCCATGGGAGTTGTTTACTATGGCGAATTAGGGGGCAATCTTTCATCAGAAGTGTAATGGGAGAAAAGCGTGAAACCCCTCCTCCCTGCACCCCATGGTCCTGATTAAAATTGCCTCCCACATCAGCCGTTAATTGGGGAGGGGGGGTTAATGACATGCTTTCTAATGGCTTGTTTAGCATAATGTCAAGCACAGTTCCTCTCGCAAGTGCCGCACTCCCCAGCTGCCATTTCACTCTCCTTTACCTCAGAACTCAGAGAAGCTTCAAAGAAAAACTTCCCTCTGTTCATACCCAGAAGGCAGCACAAGGGATTCTGGGACCCATCAGGGCAACACCTGAAAAGCCAGCCCCCTACTCATAGCTGACGCTGTGGGACCGCCCTATGTATAAAAGTCTATTTTCATTAACGTTTAAAATGAGCAGACCATGTCTTTTGGACAGCACTGCTTTCTATTTCCAGCCCAGTAATGTGTAGGAGTCACAATACAGCGTAACGCACATGTGCGTTTGTGCTTTATTTATATTTTACAACAAAAACGGCTAATTGCTCTAATCAGCAAAAAGATCTAAATAAGGCAGTTCATTCAGCCGGCCACCATATCTTCTCGCATCCTGTTTATATTCCGGTGGGAGACTCCTTGTTTTTATTTGTGATAATCAGCCCAGATGTTGGGTCCACCTGATTTGAAGCAATTTTTGCCTAATGACCACTTCGAAAGTGTCCCAGTGGCATCCATTCAGCATTTTGAAACAGATTAGAGAGGTTGATTGCCTCCAGAAATCTTGACCCACTTTTATTGTCAGCTTGATTATAAGGCCAGTCAGCAAACGAACCTGAGCAAGCCCCTACCATATCCATGGGAACAAGGCATAACTCATTCACCCATCAATATTCCGGGTAAATCATCCTCTCGCCTTCTGAGCTTCTGCAGACTATTTGCAAGATCAGGCTTAGAAAGCAAGTGCCCAAATATAGGCATTTCCGATCATACAAACTGTGGGGAGGTAAAAATAAAGACGGATCAGCTCTTTTTTTCCCTTCATGATGCAGAAAAATGTCTTGACTATCATATTTAGCAGTTTTCTGTTGGAAAGGAAGATTCTGGCCAGTACATTGCTCTTTACGACAAGAAGGGATTCGGGATGCTTCTGGAAAGCGGTTCCTAACTATCAGTCATCTGTATTATTCATTCATTCATTAGATTAATGTACCACCCAATAGCTGAATATCTCTGGGCAGTTTACAACAATTAAAATCGTATCATGCAATATGGTAAAGCATAATTTAAAAGTTTAACACTACTGTATAAAATGAAAACCCAGCAGCAGTACAAAGATTTACAGTAATGGATTTAAAACAACAGAAACTGAAAGACTAAAATGGCTGAGGAAATCATCAGGCATTGCACAACTTTGCCATCTTGTTTTCCTTGTCTGTCTGTCTGTCTGTCTGTCTGTCTGTCTGTCTGTCTGTCTTATAATGGAAAAGACAGAAGAAGTGATGAGAAAGCACAGGAGGGTTAAGAGTGGAAGATGATGACATCTGGACTCCCAGCAACTGAATGATGCAAGACAGTGACATGGTAAAATCTTCACTCAGGACAAACCAGACAAGTGGTGAAACAGGGTTAAGAAATTAAGCAAGGTCTGTTGAAGGTTCCCTAGCCAAAGAGATAAATAAGTAGTTTACCCAACAAGGAGGGTCTAGGCCTGATATTGCTCTTTCAAACCCAGCCACAATTCATGTCCATCTGTCCATCCATCCCTCTGTGCCATCCCACCCCTGCGGTCACCTGCCTCCTGTGTATGGTGCTGCCTTTCAGTGATCCAAGCAACATTCCTGCCTGCACTGCTGAAAATGAAGCCGCTTACAAGCGGTGTTTACATGCCATAAATAATTCACCATCGCAAAATTGTATGGAAATCAAGAACATAGCAGGGAATCTCATTTGCGCAATTTATTTCAATCCTCAGATATTCAATCTGCCAGTCATTTGTGATTCATATAGGAGAATTCTCTAAACCTGGCAAAAGCTGTATCATTCACCACCTATTCAGTAGGTGCAATACCACTGTACTCTAATGGGGGGGGGGGGGTGTTTTTACATTTTTAGCATTTCAGAAGGCCTATTCTTATTTGTATCCAATGCACAATATCTATTTAGGGATCAAGCACACATAGCACAATCTTGATTGGCTAAATGGATCCTACAATTTTTGCACAAGCTCACCAACCAAAAATCTGTACTCTGATCAGCCAAAAGACAATTGTATGCATAATTTATTATTTTATGCATTACAATATTCCTCTGCAGCCTTGTAACCAGGTCTGACCCACAGGGCAATTCACAACCAATAAAAATAAATTAAATTAAATATACATACAATTTATCATAATGTATACAAGCAAATTAAAAGCATAGCACGGATAAAATGAATTTAAAGAAGAAACTATTAAAATGCTGTAGGGGGCCAAGTGTGAGTTGTGACTAAAATGACTTCAAAATAGGTGCCAGATCTGGCCATGCTGACATGGAATCATGGGGGTCATCATACTGGAGGAGGCTACAACGCACAACAAACACACACACTGCCCTCTTCTCCTTGCGTCTGAGTCTGTATTCAGTCCTGAAAGTGCAAACTGAGTAAATCTTGTTAAAAAATGAATGTCGTTTCTCATGCATCCATAGCACACTTTATTCCCCCAAAGGTAGTGGCAAAGAGAGACATTCCTGCTCTTTCCAAGTCAGTTCTTATTTAGTGCAAAACATTTTAATTATAAGCGTGCCGGCACAAATTCCATGGCAATGTAGTTTGTTGTCCTGAACAAACTGCTGGCTGAAAAGGTCTGTAGCTAGGAAAGAGGGAGTTAGATTAGTCCTGCGGTGTAGTGCACGCTGACTGAATATCGCAAATCAGGCACCTGGTGGTTTATGGCAACACTCCAGTGTTGCACAACGGTCCCGTCTTTGGGGTGGACCCGGCACAGCGTGTTACTCTAGCATTTCAGGCACCAAATATATGAAGCCGGAACACTATACGTGCATGTTTATGTATCTTTCAACATGTCTGTACATGTTTACGGGCCTGGTCCATGATGGTGGTGATGGATGGGCTCTCTTCCTGCCAAGTCAGCGAGTAGCAGTGATCAGAAAAAGGATGAGAAGGAAGAGGAACGATGCCCCTGGAACTGACTGGGTGTATGCCCAAGACATGGCAGAGAGACATTTCTAGATGTGAGGCATCCCTCAGCTGACAAGTGGCCCTTCATTTATACAGATCTCTGCCAGATATTTGCATAGGGATGTAATTCGTCTGAACCATGTGGGAACAGTAACCACAACACTATCCAGTTCAGTGTGTGGTTGGGTGAGTGAGTGGATGGAGGGGAGGGGAGGGGATTTAGGCATATCTGATGGGGACCGGGCACATCCCAACCCCCTCACACTCAATTTCAGAAATGCGACTTTCTCAAAAAAGAAAAAGAAAAGAAATAGGAATTAGTTAAAAGGAAGTTGTAGGGAAGAGTCAGGAAGGTCAAACCCCTTCAGGAAACTGGGACGTTATTTAAAACCATTATAATAGAGGCTCACATAAAATGTATACTGCAGATCAGAAGGGGTATGAATGATTCCAAAAGGATGCCCGAGCGATTAAATGGCCGTGTCAAAGAAGTCATAAAAGCCACAAAGTCTTCCTTTAAAAAGTGGAAGTCATGCCTAGTTGAGGTTGGAGTGTGGGGAGGGGGAAATGGGTGCACGCTCTGACAGAAGAACTAAGTTCATGCTAAGAGAAGTAAAGAGAATTAGAGAAAAAATATTGAAAGAGTTAAACCCAGAAGCATGTTTTCAACTTGTGGGTGGCGGGGGTAGCCTAACCTTTAAGAAAATGTGTGAGAGTAATACTGAAGGGAAATAGTGAGGTCATAGCATGAATTGTTTGCTTCAGGTTATTACAGTGGAAGACGCTGGAGAGACATCCATTACTGTTTCGTATGCTGTCCTCCAAGTTTCAATGGCCTTTGGACAAAACAACTTCAATGGGACTTCAAAGGTGAGTCTTTCCCACTGCCTTTGTCACCAGCGGCAGGTGAGCAAGCAGATCACCATGCTGAGAAGCAGGAGCCAGTCCCAGGGGCTCTTTTCTCTGGCCGCCTTGCCTAACCTTGACTGTGGTCCTGCTCCTAACAATTTGAGGGACCTTAAGTTATAAGATCAGCAGGGGAGGCCTTGCTCCGGGAACCCTCTTTGAAGGAAGTACGGAGGGTGTCTACCTGGAGGAGGGCCTTCTCTGCAGTGGCACCCAGACTACAGAATGTGCCCCCCAGAGAGGTCTGCCTCGCACCGACATTATACTCCTTTTTATTTAACCATCATTTTAATAATCAAGGGTTCTATTTATTTTATTATTTATTAAAACATTTTTATGCTGCCCCATTCGCCAAAGCCTCAGGGCGGCTTACAACAAGCCATCTTAAGATGTCTTAAGATTTTAGATGTCTTAAGATTTTTTTCCCTTCCCCACAGGGGCATTTTCTATTCTTTCCCTCCCTTTTCTTTTCTCTTAGTTTATGATGTGCTGTTTTACATTGTTTTAATAATTGTGGTTTTATTATTGTATGCTTGTAATTTTATATTGCGTAAGCCATCCTGAGCACTTGTCATAAGGACGGAATATAAATGTGTGTAAAAAATAAATAAATAAGATAGCCATTGGCCCAAGATCATCAGGTCAGCTTCATGGAAGAGCAAGGATCTGAACCCAGGTTGCTCCTTCATTCAAGTCTGACATTCCAAGCACTGCACCTCCGCACCACTAATTATGAGAACAGGACAGTGGGGCATCTAAAGAGCTGGAACAAGCCCATGCTATGCCAAGTGTTATTCTACATGAATAAGCTAGGTGGAGTTGGGAGTGAGCCATCGCATAGCCACACGGTACTCTTTGGTCGGAGCCATGCTCAGTTCTGTGAGGTAGCTCCCCCTGGGTGTGGTGATGGCCCTTAACCGAAATGGCCATGAATGCTAAATGAAGCATACTTCTGAATGCTGGATTCAGTAGGGACAGCAAAGTACTTTCAGGTCTCCCAGTCAGCGTTCGATTGAG
This sequence comes from Varanus komodoensis, assembly GCF_004798865.1. NCBI lineage: Eukaryota > Metazoa > Chordata > Lepidosauria > Squamata > Varanidae > Varanus > Varanus komodoensis. The sequence continues at coordinate 34,195,077 of NW_025335269.1, forward strand.
TATCATTGCAAACGGATGATGAACTAGATGTGCCTTTGGCTGGGTCCGACAAGCCTCTTCTTACACTCCTATGTCTCACATTCAGTGTCTGTCATATGAAGATAAACAAATGCACACACATACCTCAGCTTCCCCATCCCCAGTCTAAAACGTGCATAGAAAATGACTGGCATAATATATAGAAACATTTGAACACTTGAAATGTGCTCTTTAAATGCTAAGTATGATTATTATTTACTCCATAATTTCCAAAAGGAAATATGTCTAAGCCCTCCCCACTCCACCACCGCCCCACAAGCCTTTTCATTCCAAGAGAAGCATCATTCATCAAGTGAAGCCACGCCGTGTTTTAAATAATTAAAAGCATAAGTCTGGAAAGCACCAGTAGCACAAGCATTTGCAGAGCAACGAACATATGCCGAGCATGAGTAACTCCCTTGTAATCTAGCCTATTAAATGGCAGGGGGAATGACTTTCATCTTCCAAGAAGTAGATGTGCATAGCAAATGGATGTGCTGAACAAATGTCCAAGAGAAATTTACTTTTTAAAAATTTCAGCACATTCGTGTCAGCACGTGTTAATAATTCTTGTTACCGGGATTCTCAGAATGATAAATCATGCATCCAAGGCCAGTGATCATTTCATGACGTGCCCACACTACTAACAAACAGATGGGCCACTCGAATGCCACCTTTCCTTGTTAGTCCTTTCTAGATACATTAATTTCTTTTATATGATCCATCTGCACTAACACAACACAGCAAGTCTTGCACAAAACATTTTGCACTAGTTGCAAAATGTACATTCGGAGTTTATTCTACATGAGGCTGTTAATCAGCTGTTATCTGCTCTTGGTTTTGTGCAGAACTGAGATCTTAGTGCTGTATGTAAAACATTTTCTTTCCTGATTTTATGCTATATAACCTCTAGGTGGCACTGCAGTACAGTGGAATAGTGCAAATACACCATCAGAAAATGCATTCTCTTCCTCTTGCACAAATAAATAAGAAAAGCTCATTTTCCCAGCTCAACAAACCTTGCTGAAAGTTCTCTTTAAAAACAGAAGTGAAACTGGGGAGTCTCAAAGAATCCATAAACAACCATGGCAAGGGAATGACAAGTACACACAATGTCTCATACAGAAAAGATCTGCAATTTGGCCACTATGCCTCACAGGGCGTGAAGGTGACAGTCCTCTCAGGAACTGTTTCTCAGTGGTGTATGATATTCAGAGACAAACTGCCTCTGGACTGGCAGGTTCTGCTCAGTCATTAAGGCGGAGAGCTGCTAAAGTCCTTACATTTATGATTTAGCTACTCTTTGCAGCCATTGGCCATCACAACTTGTAGCAATTTTGGTAAAGTACGTTCTGTAAAATGTAGGAATGAGTAAAAATCCTTTCTGCCAAAGTTTGTTTACTAAAGACTTTGTTTTGTTTTTACAGGTTTTGTTCATAGGAGTTGTGCCTCCTGAGCCTTTTAGGGAGCTCAGAGTTCCATTTCTCCTCTGTGTGTGTGTGTGTGTGTTCCCCTGTCCCCCACAAGTTCATGCAGAAAGAAAATGGCTTGATAGCAAAATAAAAAATTATCTTGGCAAGGCTGAGAGTGACAGATCCATCCATCCCTAGTAAAGTGATATTTTATTTTCTGTGTTGAACCTAACCTAAATTCTCGTATTATGAGAGAATACATTAATTATGTATGACCAGATTAAATAGCACAGTTCCCAATACAGATTCATCTTATTGCCACTGCTTACTTTCCTCCAATATAAGAATTGTCTCTTTCTGCTGCTGTTTATTTTCTTGCAGATTGCTTTGTGCTAGCCTCACTGTGGATTTTAAGACCAAAGGAGGGATACAGATCTTTTGAATAAATAACATGGAGATTAGATGATCACAACACGAGCCTGCTTTTTCATTGCAATACGCCGTCGTCGTCATCACCACCACCACATTACATGTATATTGTTTGCAAGGCCCCAAGACTCCTTACAAGGTTCAACTCCTCTCCATTTTATCCTCACAACAACCCTGCAAGGTAGGTTGGACTGAAGGTCTGGGACTGGCCCAAAGTCACCCAGTTGGCTCCATGGCTGAGTGGGGATTAGAACCCAGATCGCCTGACTCCCCAGTCCCTCACTCTGAAGCGCTATACCACACTGGTATTGCTGCTGTTGAAGCCTGGATTGCTTTGATACCCCCAGGGTCATAGAGGAGCCCTAAGCTTCATGGCCTCCGAAATGCGGGGTTCCTTAAGCACCCAGAAGGCATGGCAGAGCGGCACTCAAAGGGTGCCATAGCCGAACAGGGTCTGAGAACCTTTCTCCTGCATCAGATCAGCCCACTTGTGGGGACAGGCATGAGCAAAGAGCAGGGCCACAGCAACTCGGCTCACCTTTGGCACTGAACCCCCCGACTCCATCCGTGGGCATCCCACCTGCGGTGCAAATGTCGGGAGGGAGGGAGCCCTCATGCTTACAGCTGGATCCATGAAGACTGCTGCCATGCCGCCATTTGCGCTGGCAGGACCTTGGACTGGCAAATGACAACCTTGGACTGGCAGATCACTACTGAAGCTTTTCAGGGCACCTGCAATTCCAAGGTTTCTCTTCGCCCACTTGACCCATTTTATTCCTTCCTCTTGATCATGGCTGGAAGATCACTGATTTATACTTTTGTAATTTTATTTTCCTGGGCTTTAAGATCAGCGCAGACGGTGACTGCAGCGAAGAAATTAAAAGACGCTTGCTCCTGGGGAGGAAAGCTATGGCAAATCTGGACGGCATACTAAAAAGCAGAGACATCACCCTGCCAACAAAAGTGCGTATAGTCAAGGCTATGGTTTTCCCAGTTGCAATGTATGGCTGTGAAAGCTGGACCATAAGGAAGGCTGAGCGCCGAAGGATTGAGGCCTTTGAATTGTGGTGCTGGAGGAGACTCCTGCAAGTCCCTTGGACTGCAAGGTGATCAAACCAGTCAGTCCTAGAGGAGATCAACCCTGACTGCTCTTTAGAAGGCCAGATCCTGAAGATGAAACTCAAATACTTTGGCCACCTAATGAGAAGGAAGGACTCCCTGGAGAAGATCCTGATGCTGGGAACAATAGATGGCAAAAGAAGAAGGGGACGGCAGAGGATGAGGTGGCTGGATGGAGTCACTGAAGCAGTTGGTGTGAGCTTGAGTGGACTCCGGGAGATGGTGGAGGACAGGAAGGCCTGGAGGAATGTTGTCCATGGGGTCACGATGGGTCAGACACGACTGCGTGACTAGCAACAGCAACAATTGGCCCTTATTGGCAGTTTTGATTTCTACAGGGAGAGGGCCAGATTATTGGTTTCTTTTCCTGTTTTCCGTTTTCTTTTCCACACTGCAACAGCACTATATTGCTGTACAAAAGGAAATGGGGTCAATGCCTTTCCCTCGCATAGGAACAGAAACCGACACTGAGGCAATGCCAAGGAGCAATCAAAAGGAAGTCCAGGATGCAATCCTATGGCCTCCCAACATGAACTGGCCGTTAACTTCAGTAACATCAGTAACAACATTAACTTCAGTGCCCCAGGTCTGAGTTGCTGCGTCCTCCCAGCTGATAGCCCAAAGGCTGAGACCCAATGAACCACACTGGCTCCCCTCCCCAACTGGACCCTGGGGGCAGGTGAAAGGCCTTCAAAAGGGGGAAAGATGGTGACCGGGGGTGGGGAGGGGAAACAGCTGTGGCCATGGACTTATGCCTGTTTCAATCAGTGGCCTAGCCTTTCTTTCTTTCCTCTCCCTTCATTGGCACTAAATTTAGATAGCCAGAATGGCTGCCTAGAGAAAACGCCCACCATGGGATGCAACAGTGCTGGTGGTCACCACTCTTGTACCTTTTTCCAGGCATAGAAATGTTCTAATAAATAAATAAATAAAATAGAATGGAATAGAACCTTTGCACGTCAAGGGCATAGGGCATAGAACTGCAGCCTGCGGGACTATTGATCAATGATCCCCAGCCACAATCAGCAGAGAGCAATACAACAGGCTGAAGGTGTGTGCAGGAAATGTTTAACGCAGGCTGCAAAGACCCTTGGCTGATTTCTGTGAAACAGTTACAGAAGGATCATGGGTGAACGAAAGAGCGTTGTTGGTGATGTAGCACAACGTGAAGAGTTGTGTGGAATGGCAATGTAATTCCATTTCAAGCTGATTACAGAAAAAGCAAGGCCTCTATAGCACTAGAGGACACTGGTATGGAAGCAACCTAGTTATTCACGTTTGCCATTTTTACCTTTAACTATCTATTCAAATCCAGTTTGAGAACTGGACTGCAAAAACAGTTTGTCAGGGTTCACAAAAATAGATGACTTTGACACACCACAACCTCAGCATCCTGCTTGCTATACTTCCGGTACCAAATCATTTACATAAAACTGAAACGGACTGGAGCAAATCATCAGGCTTGTCTCACCTAGTGGAATATCCTAGCGGGAAAGTGGGCCTCTGTTACTAGCTCCTGTATCTCTGTATCAAAAATGTAGAGTTCTAACTACTTCAGTGGATTTCTATGTCCGTTTTCCATTATTGGCCTGTTAAGGGCACCTCAGGGGTCTACAAAGGCAAGGCAGAGTGGTTTATTTGGCCCTGGAACACATTTGCTTTTTAATATAGTTCAGGCTATAACCATTGTCCATGCCCTTCCTCCAGGAACAAGCTGAACTCGGGGGTTTAATTTGCTTTCTCCCCACCCCCTCTGCCAGCTATTTCTGCATCCCGGGCCTGCCTTCTCTCCCTGTTGGCCGGTCAAACTCTTTTGTTACCACAAGCCACTGGGATCTAACAGCCTGGAGAGAGCGTTTTTTGGCCTAATGGCCACCAAGTGCCATTTTATTAATAATATTACTCATGTTTACTATGTTTGCATCTGGGGACCAATTCGAAACAAGAATCACTTTGCTCGGCACATTGCAGTCACTGTTCCTGAAGGTACTCGGCCAAAGGAGACAACAAAACACACAGTAGGGTGGAGAGGGTGGGCCATGAGCTAAAAGTGATGACACAAATGAAGTGTGTCATGCAACTGAGATTATTTCCTGGAGAAGGAACAAAGATTCTTGAATTGTTAGTAGACTGAGCTCAAATAGTGGGTGTTCTTCCCTTTATTTCTCTTTCTGGTGGGGAATCAGATGCGGTGGGAGGGAGGGATATGTGTTTGCATCGCCAGGCAACACTTCCTGTCTTGCCGCATTGCGCTGTGCCGGTTTCATTGCCTGCCCTTACAGCGAGACGAGGAGTGCCGTCCCACCGCCTTAACAATGCAACCACACGCCCCTTCCTCTCAAGTGGAGACGATTCTGCTCTTCTTTTTTCCCTAAGTGACAATTCTACATAGCCAGTCTTTGTTGCGTTGTAATCCAATCTTACTCACTACATGAACCCTAATTGGCTGGGATCATGCTGTGAAAGAGAAGAAAATGGTGCCCAAAGAGCAGCATTGAGAAAAATGCATTGCCTGTGAGCAGCCACCAAAGAGGAGGAGGAGGAGGCGGCGGCGGCGGCGGCGGAGGCGGTGGCAGCTTAACCTTGGCCGCAGGACCAAGGTGCAGTGGCATCTTGCAGAGGGTGCACTCCTTCAAGTTTGGCTCTATGACTTAGGGCCCAGAGTTTATTTTAGGGGACGTATGCCATATACATTTCTAGATACTTTGGCCATTATGGGCATGATGGCAGCCTGCTTGACAAAGTGCTGAGTTGGGTGCCACGGTATGCCCGATCCTAGATGCCAGCGATCTTTCGATACTTGACTTGCTGTGACTAAAGTTTATTTGGCAATGCATACCTCCAGTCCCAGATTCATTTCTACCTACTTTGGGTGATATCGCTAGGGCGGTGCTGTGTCCGACCAAGCTTCAGTACCCAACAAAGTATTGGACTGGTCCCAGTGCTGAGAGTCACCTGTGGCATCTTATTTATTCATCTATTTATTTATTAAAATATTTATATGCTGCCTGTTACACCATGGCATCTCTAGGCAGTTCACAATCACTCTTCTTGAGCCTCTTTCGTTGAGATCTGGTTATAAGCTTTGGGGTGGAACAAAGGTTAAGTTAGGGGTCCATATACCCCAGCTCCTAATCATTGTCTTGGTACATTGGATAATAACAGCATTGGGGTGCCATATCAGACAGTGTCTTGCACCCAGGCAAGGTGTTGGGTCGGTTGAGCACGCAAACACAAAGAAAATGAGGGCTCGTTCTCCAAAAGGCTGGGCTTCCTTACTCCCGTACTTACATCCGGCATCCAAATGGTGCTAACAAATCTGCAGGATATGTGACTGAGCAGATATACATACAAATGTTCATTACCTGCAATATGCCCTTCTAGCATTTTGTAGATTAGAAATTATTTCCCACATGTTTCTGCATATGAAAATTGGCTCACACTTCCTAATCTTATTAGCACTATGGTATGTCATTCACTGAGGCTGCACTTTAATTTCTAAATTACTAGTCATTGGTTATTCTAAATATCTTCCCAGTTTCATTAAACACACAAAAGCCTTGCTCAAAAGGGAAAGTAGAATTATCTCTAATGATTAGAAGGACTGGAATCTTAAATCTGAATCTCGTAGCTATCATCAGAAGTTCACCAGGTGTCACCCAGAAATCTTCTGTCGATATACTATCAACATCCACTTGATGCAGATTTGCTGTAAGCCGGATTCTGAAAGTGCATCCATTTATTCGTTCGTTCCTTTATTGTTCCCCATTGCTGGCCACTGTTTCATGTGATTCCACTGCCCCAGGGAATGAACTGAGATTTCCATTGCTCCATCCTTATGTCTGTCCCCCTTGCCTAATCTTACATTACAAACCTGCTCCAAGACTCACATCCATTGGGTGAGGGTTTGTGCTCAGCCCAGCACAGGGCTTCAGCTTTACCTTAAAATCTTTGCCCACCCACATATGTAGGTGGCAAGTGGTCTGGCTCACATCGTAAGCACTGCCTCATTTGACCTTCCTACATCTGGTGACTGGCACTCAGAGGCACCAGCACTGTGGTCGTATGACGTGAAATAGGAGTCCCCTCTGTGCTGGCCCATTCATTTGGGGTGGGACCAGGGGAGGAAGAAGGGGTCCACCTGTAGCAGCCCAGAGGGCCACCCCTCATCTGCACCCCAAATATAGCATGGTCATCTGGTTGTGATGCAGCACAGGATTTCTTGCTTTGCATCAGAATCAAACCTGATTCTGATAAATGAATCAAAAACAGAGCATCACCCAAGGTGAAGGAAAGATGGAAGGGATGCTGCTCAGTGGCAGGATCCAAATGGTCCACTCACAACGAGAAAGACAAAAGCATTCGGTCGCAGAGAGGATGGTTACCAAAACAATGCACACCCAAGAGTGCTTGCACAAAAGCTAACTTTTTAAAAATTGGTTCCTTCCATTAGCAGAAACAGGGTTGTTGTGGGAATAAGATTGGAAACAGGAGAAGAAGAATGATGCCAGCACTTTGAGTTTGTATAAGAAAAAAGTGGGATATAAATCTAATAAATAAATAAATAATATTTAGTCTTTGCAGAACCACTAATGGAAGCATGTCATGTCTTGGCCGGGGCCCACACAGCAGGGATCCCAGTGCTCTGGGGCAGCAGAGCCAGAAACCTACCTGCCCCCCACAATTCACTCAATAGCCTGGAGAAACTGATCAGTCAAGAGAAAATCAAACCATAAGAGATCTTCTGATGAAAAGAGGGTTTTGTGGGGGGATCCCCCCACTTCCCAACAAGATTCTCAAATGCCCATGGGGAAACCACCTTTGCACTTGCTAGAAGTTGGGAAAAGCCTAAAAGTGCATGTTCTCTACACTTTTTAGAAGGAAGCCAAGTTAGCCGTTCACTGACAGTTGCCTGTTAAACATTTAAATGGGGTTTGGGCAGAAATTGGGAGTTTTCCAACATGCAGAAAACTGTTTCTGTCCTAGAAGAAATCCCCAAAATACCCCTGAAGTGCTTCCAGGAGCATTTCTGCGAGCAGACACTTTTGCACTAATGGGGATAAAAAATAAGCTTTGCACACCAATTTCTGAGCACATGCAGGAAGATAAAACGCAGAAACACTGGGCAACCCCTGGCAGTCCCTTCAAAGTGCCACAGGGGCATTTTGAAAAGGGAATTGGTAGGTACCCAAATGAGGATCAGGAAAGTCAGCTTTGACACCGACAATCCCGGTCTCCAAACAAACAAATTTAAGCTACAATGAGCCAAAATTGCTTGCATCATCGCAGGCAGGAGAGGAAGCCAGTGCCAGCCATCTGAAAGGTCCGCCTGAACACTTGTGGGGCAGCTGGCCCTAGCAGCGGCCAGGGCTAGCTTGGGAAGCGTGGCAATGGGTTTCTTGCTGCTCTTGGCAAGTGAGTTCCCAGCCAGGAGCCTTTAGCATTGGCGGGATGTGTCAGCTGGGTATGGTATGGATGATACCTCCGATCTCTTATTACGTTAGAGTATGCAAGTGACAGTTTCAGAGACTTGAACATGTTTCTCTTGATAGAAGCAGTTGTAGTCATATTAGCCTTGGTGGCAGTTCCTCCATAGTCCCGCCATCCCAAATTCAAAAATGAACATACATGAAGAATGTAAAGATGGACACAAGTGCGTGTGTGAATGTGCATGCCAAGGTCCCATACAGCCCCAGATACGTACACCAGGCAGGCTATGGAAGAGCCAATATCAAAGTACAAACTACCCACTGTAGTTTATACTCCAGGAGCAGAATATCCTTTTTTATATTAGTTCTTCTGTTATTGACATCATCTGCCTGCTTGCTGGCTCATAAAAATAAGTTTCAAGAAGTCTGTTGATATATAGTATCAGGCAAGTTTGCTGAAAATTAAAAGCATAACAGGTGATCTGTCTGTGTTAGTTCTCTTTTCAGCCTTCCAGTGGATTTTTAATTAATCTTTCTAAAAATAGTTTCGCAAAAAGAATGATTTTCCCTCTGTGATGAACATTTGATATGCGCCATCCATTACTTATTGAAGGGGGAGGAATACTTTAGCACTTTAACAAGCCAGCTTTAAACTGCTTCTAAACATTTCTTCATACTTGGTTCTTCTCACTGAAATACTTCCACTTTAAGTGTGATACATACGCTTCTACCATTAAATCTGGTCACTAAAACCTAGCAAATGTTCACAAATAATTTTGCAGGTGTACTGAGTTTGGACTTTTCTACCATAAGCCCAGTGGTATGGAATACACCACATTACGTGTGCTATAGATTTTCACCACAAAATGTTATAATTGATATAACTCAGTGTTTAAGAAAAACTGCAGTGGAGAGCAAACAGCATTTCGTTTATGTCTTCCTTTCCTCATCCCACTTCATGTAACCATAACAAAGTTCTTCAAGACAGTAAACAATAAATTCCATCAGGATGTACCAAGTGAAATTAAAAAATCACCAAGGAAAATTAACATTCATAGATTCCTAAAGCAGTGATGCATCAGTGATGGCATAATATAGTGGTCTGTATGGGAAAGGGCTCTGGAGGACATAAGATATCGCAGGTATTCCTTTATACCCGGGTCATCCCCTGCAGCCGTGGAGGAAAGTTGACTTCTGGAGCAGAATGGATGGGTGCAGGTGGCACATTGATCCATGAATGCAAGCTCTTCCATTCCCCAGGCGTGTCCCCGGAAATGTGGGGGGAAATATGCTGCCCTAGAGCTGATGGACTTTTCCTCTCCTCCAGGGACCCAGTTCTGCATCGCCAAGCCATGTGAGCCACCTTCTGAGTTAAAGGCAGGCTTTTCGTGTCTGTGGAGAACCATGATAAAAATGTCCTGTTGAGGCCATAATACTATCTATCACGTTTATTTCTTAGGGCTTGGTGGGAAGCCCATCCCCACAAGGGATGTGAAAAAGCAAACACAAGCGGGGTAAGCAAAACAAATTGGTCCAAAATGAATTGTGTGCTTTCTCCCCTGACATGGACACTCTTAAACCAGTATCTGCAGTCCCAGACACCATAATGGGATTTTCACTGTGTAAGAAAACCTTACATGATACAGTAAGATGCTTTTCCCCCACCTCTCACTTCTCCTGCCCATTGTACAATTTCAGGGAGCAGGTAGTTAACCCATCTTTTTACCTCCTTGGAAAACCCCCCACTGAAACATTATTTACTGAGATGGAAATTCTGCCTGTTGCCATTGCTTTATAGAGTATATGAAAAAGGAGCTTGTGACTAATTACTCTTTGCAATCACCTCATCACAGCAACCTTGATAGTCAAGATCACATTTATGAAAAATAAAGACGTTCTAACTTGATCTGGTGCTTATATTATAACTGAAGTAAAAAGCTCTCCTTAGACCAGCAAGACTCTTCTCTCCTTTCTCTCTCACCTCATCCCACCAAATTAGCAAATCACGTATATAAAGTGGTCAATACTCCAAGATACCATAAATCTGAGTTATTGCAGCCTATGACCTTCGTATAAGGTGCCCAAACGGTGTGGAGGTGAACACATTAGCTGCATCAAGCTAATTTCTCCATATATGGCTCTGGCACTTGACAAATGACTTCAGCTTCCTCTGTCTATGTGCCACAACTCCTTGGAAAAGCAAGATTTGTGGCTTCAAGATGCCTTGCATCTGGTCATAGATCAAAAATAAAGAACACTGCATTCAGTGAAATAAAATGTATATCTGCATAAATCAAAGTTGCTCTCCTGCGCCACATTGCCAGACTGAAAAGGAGTCCAGGATGGGTAGAGGAGGCTCTGTCTTAGCAGAGGCTTCACAGTGATACGTTTTGCTTCTGGTGAAGCAAAACCTCCTGCATCAAAGACTGAGGGCCAGAGGCAGGCAGCGAGACAAGAAACTTGGAATAGGAGCAATACTTAATACTGGGCCACCCGTGCCTCCTCCTAGTGGAACGGGAAGGATCACCCCTCCTTCCTTCCAGTGGAGCAAGTTGAGGCATTCCTGTAATATGGTCAAAAGAAAAAGGACAGGACTGTGTATCAACTAAACACCTCCCCACAAAAGAAAAAGCAAGAAATCAGTTTGCCTTCGCTGTGCAATGGGCTCCTGCTGAACCTCACATATGAGTTCAAAAGAATACTTCAGTTGTGGGAATCAGTCCCAAACTCACCTTAGAAACATAGAAGCAAAGTGAGTCAGAAGGGGCCTCCCAGGCCATCAAGTCTGACTCCCGGCTCCGTTCATGTAATCCCCAACCTGTGGTTGTCCAATCTTTCCTTGAACACCCTCACTGACAGGGCCACCGCCACCTCCCTTGGAAGCCCAGTGCATATCCTAGGGGTCCTAACCCTCAGGAAGTACTTCCTGACATCCTACCTGAAGCCTGGTTCCTTGAGCTTTTCCCCACTGGAATGTGTCCTGCCCTCCACTACAGGGGAGAACAGGTCATGGCCCTCTCCACATGACATCCCCTCACATACCTGTAAGTTGCTATATCTTGGCAGTCATCGTCTCAGCAAGCATGCCTACCTATCTATTTATCTATCTATCTATCTATCTATCTATCTATCACTTTTATATCCCACCCTTCACAATGTCATATACAATGACATACGAGATACAGCATCAAAAAAATTAAATAAGTAAAATCCAATTCCGAAACACTATTAACATTTAAAATTATGGGAAAATAAAAAGGGTTTGGCCTGGCACTGAAATGAAAAAAAGTGTCAGTGCCAGGCATATCTTTTTGTGCTGTGAACCTCCCCTACCCCACTCCATGTTTAATGGAAAATGGAGTGTGTTAATGGTGTGTCAAGACTTCACACACCTTTTGAACCAAGATAAGATACTATTCCTAATTTGTGTCAGCTGCTAAGTCACTGCAGTGCATTGATTAAGTGTCCTTAGAATTTTTGCAGGGGCCTGCAAAATGCCCTTAGGTCTTTGCAGATCCCTCCTGATCTAGCTGGTTCTGCCTACTGTGATCTCTTGGATCTGCCTACCTTTCGCTGCCCTCTGATATGCCATGCAAGGAACTGGCTGTCACAGGTAGCAACGGGAGAGAAAAGAACAATGCCAGTCCCAGGGCCGGCACCACTTTTTCCCTGCTCTGGAGACTCTCTGGGGAAAGGGTTTTCAGGTCAGCCCTGAAAACCACAGAAAATGCCCTATTCCTGCCTTTGGTGCTTGGCTTTTTGGTATTCTGAGGCATGGAAGACAATGACAGTTTTGGGTTGACACCATTAGCACAAGTGGCTAAAGGCTCCTAATAAATACAACTGAAGAGAAGGAAGAAATGTTGAGCTTATTCTGTGATACAGATGGCTAAGAAAGAAACTTATTTCCTTGTCATCATCATGGATGAACAAGGTTGTCTACCAGAGCTAATCCAGGTGGGTGCCTGGCCCTGTTTCGGGGGGCCCAGAAGATAAGATGGTGGAGCCCTCTGATCCCAAGTCACCAAGCTGCATTACCTTTTGCAGATAGAGCCTGCCAGCACTGGGCTGCAGCTCCGTGCCTCAGAGGTACTCAGTGCTTCTCCGGGAGAGGAGAGAGTCCCTGCAGCCTACGTGGAGGAGGTAGTAATTTTAGAAGGTCTTGATCAAGGCCAATTGTCACCCAATGCTCCAAACCAAACATAGATGGAAACACAGTCCGCAGTCTGACGTTTGGAACTGTCCAAGCTTGTGGTACAATCTGTGCCACTCCCACCCAGAAAATTCATTGAAATGTGAAACTTTGTAATATGCACACAAGCCCATTTTAGTCAATGAGGAAAAAATCATAAGTTTTAAAAATCCATATAATTAAAATGTGTATTTGGGGACATGTGCATGAATTGTCATAGCAAACAAAGCTCTCGGAGAGGTATGGTCACAAGGACAGGATGAGCTTCAAGCTAGCAATCAGAACCTGTGCCCTTACTCTGTATCTTTTGATCAGGATGTTAAAAGAAATAGGCTCAGTCTGAATTACAGCAGTTGAAGTGAAGGCTCGTTGATTTCAATAGGAATTCAATGCAACTAACTTACCTTGGATTCATTCCATTAAACATAGAAACATAGAAACAGAGCAAGTCAGAAGGGGCCTCCCGGGCCATCTAGTCTGACCCTCCGGCTCCAGCTGGCTCCGCTCACGACATGCCCACCATGTGCATGTCTAGCCTAACTTTGAACACACGCACCGATGGGGCCTCAACAACCTCTCGCGGAAGCCCATTCCACACCCTTGGGGTCCTGACTGTCAGGAAGTGCTTCCTGGCATCCAAATGGAACCTTGGCTCCCTGAGCTTTGCTGCGTTGGAGCGCGTCCTGCCTTCCTCTGCAGGGCAGAACAGGTCTCTGCCCACCTCCGTGTGACACCCCCTCACGTACCTGTATGTCACCAACATATCCCCTCTGAGTATCCTCTTCTCCAGGCTGAAGAGACCCAGTTCCCTCAGTCTCGCCTCATACGGCATCCCCTGCAAACCTTGTGGCCCTACGCTGCACTGACTCCAACCTGGCTATATCCTTTCTGTAATGAGGGCCCCAAAACTGAACACAATACTCCAGTTGCGGGCGCACCAGAGTCGTGTAGAGTGGTAGTAATACTTCTCTTGATCTAGAAGCCACACTTCTGGCTATGCAACCAAGGGTGGCATTCGCCCTCTTGACCACCGCATCACACTGCTGACTCATGTTTAGCCTGCAGTCAACCAGCACCCCGAGGTCCCTTTCACAAGTGCTGCTCTCCAGCCACTTGTCCCCTAACCTGTACTTATAACACCTATTCCTATTAATATTGACTTGTCCAAATTATATATGCCCTCCCACCTTAAATCCCAAAAAATACAATGAAAGGAAATGTAATAAAGGGTATACACATATTCCAGTAGATTTTCCAAAATTAAAAAAAGCAGAAGAATTTGCTTCAGAACCCCCCTCACTTCCAAAGTTCATTCTGGCCCTAATATAGATCACATCCTCAGTTTACACTACAAAAAGTGAACTTTAGAGCATCTAAAAGGCTCTTTCTGTCACTTCTCTATTTTTAAAGAAACCTGGGCAGGGGAAATGGAACATCAACATGGGGTCTCCAACATGGTTCCCATGGGCTTGAAATGTGTGTGTGTGAACACATTTCTTGGTACTGACCACATCCCTTACCCCACCCCATTTTTATTTCATTAAGATTTATCCTTAATTTGTTTAACTGGAAGATTAACTGCAAGGCAAAGCACTGCCTTCCAGCACTATCTTTATTTGGGTTCAACAGAGTGCTTTTGTGCTTTGGAGATCAGACCCCATCTCTCCCCTGTACTTAGGTTTCAGGAAAATCACTTTCTGTTAAGACCCACCAGTTCGTCTTCTGGGAAATGACTGTTTGAGAGCAGCCATGCCCATCATGGCAGCCATTTTATGAATGGGCAAGGCACCCCCTGGCAGCCAGTTTGTAATAATGCCCACAACACTCTCTCAAACTTTTGAATTTGCCCTAAAAATAGGGACCCTGTCATAACCAAGTTAATTCCAATCACTGTAAGGGACTAAAGGGAGATGAACGAAAACAGAGATACAGAGTTTCAGTGCCAAATTATACCTACTAGGATTTAACCTTAATTTCATATTCTTGTTATTACCACTGCGTCCACAGTGGACTCGATCATGCTATTAGAATTTATCATCATTTGTCTTGGGTTTGTTGCTGGCTTAAAGCGGGGGGAAAAACCACTGAGCTTTGCTTTTGTAGATAATACAATTAGGGTAGGTCTAATCATGTAATTAGCACATAATATTTTATTAAAAAGTTTAATAGCAGTTTTAATTGACTCATGCTAGGCAACTTCCTAAATGCTTCCAGGAGAACACTCATGTCAAAACACTAACTCTAAACCAGATCTGAATATCTTACTCAGTTGACCTTTTCTGTCATAAAGAGTTGACCCAAATACTGTGCTATACTCTGAGAATCCAGACATTGGGAAAGGCTGCACTGGATGGCATTTCAAACCATGATCGTGCGGACTGTGCTTTACTTTCATCTGCAATGTCAAATGGACTCAGTGCGGATCCATTTCAGCATCAGCATCGTCCAATAAGGTGAACAGAGCTTTGTGGAGACCTCCTAAATGGAAAACAATCTAATAAATTGAGGACTTGAGGACTACAGTGTTGGACGATATCGATTGCATTTTATTTGAAAGAGAAGACTACCTCCCTATTGGAGGCTATGTAATCAACTCAATCTTTCCTTCAGTGTTAATAAATATTTGACTTCTGAACTCCTGATACTTCTATAACAGTTCCATTCACTGCATCGACTTTAAAGACAAATACAGTGACCTTTGGAGTTTTACCATTGATTGATGTGTGGGTTCATTAATGGCTGGATTCACACTAAAGTGGTCCGATTCCATGCCTTAGCAACATCACTTAAATCAATGTTGTAGCTGTGAAATATTTAAGGAGGAAAAGTTGAGTGGATTTGAAACTCAAGGAATAAACCCCCTTAGAATTAGTATTTGTAACCTAGTATTAGTTCATTGAATGGCTTATTTTGTTCTTATTCCATAGTTTTGATTACTTATTCTGCTCCAGGACCCTGCACAAAGATTAAATTTGTCACCTGAAGTCCTTCTTTTAGCGCCCCCTGGTGGTGATCAGAGGGTGGACTTCTCAGTGGGCACAGCCCATGCATGGAATGCCCTGGCTCATAGCAATACAGCCAAAAATTGGATGTTTTTCTAATGCCAGGCAAATGCCTCTCTCTGCCCCTGTATCCCTGAACCCCCAAGCACAACCATGAGCTAATTTTGTATCTGCTCCTGGGCTTATTGGGGGCCTCTAATGTGTTTTTATTCCTCTTGTATATTGCTTCATAGCTGATGGTGACCCATAATTTTTAAGGGATTGAGTTGAATGGGATGGTTTATATCCATTCTGACAGCCTGTGCTGAATAGTAGTGAGCATCAATAAGTATCTTCCAAATGTTTGGAAATCCAGAACAAATCTGATAGGAGAAATTGTGCACAAAATCTTTAAGTTGTTCTATACCTGCGTAGGCTTGCCAAGTAACCTGTGTTTCACCATATACCTACACCAGCCTTCCCCACCGTTGTGCCTTCCAGACATGTTTGGACTGCAACGCCCAGAATTCAATGGCCCTGCTGGATGGGAATTCTGGGAGTTGCAGTCCAAATGCCTCTGAAGGCCTCCAGGTCAGGGAAGGCTGAGCTAAACTGCATTCAGTTTGGGAACCTGGGACCTAAAGCACCCGTGTGTGTTCTCCGTTCATCACTGCTCCTCGGTGGTTGCTCACTGTTCTGGTGGTGGATGTCACAAGATCAAATTCAGCACTAGGCCTGTGGTACTTCTCCCAGCTGCCTGGCCATCACCTTCTACAGGAGGGGCAATTACACAATAAGGAAAAAGATGGCCCACATTATCAAGGCAGAGGGCAGAAAAGGATACTGTTCTTCACAAAATCCACGAGTGCTGATTTATGGGTAGAGGTACCTATTCAGAAAGAATGACTGTAGAAATGTGCTGCATCTCACCATGGCAGTGGGAGGGCTGGGTCCAAGCGACTTCTGCCTGGCCCTGCGGTGCCCGCTGTTGCTGCGCCACTTCAGGGCTGCTGCTTTTTCTAGTTTATCTTTGCACCTCTCCTGCTGCCTTCAAGAAAAGGACACCTTCAGAGGGCTGTTTTTTGATATCTCTTCAAGCAGAGGACTACCTTCTGTGAAGTAGGATACCTGGCTACCCACTGCTCAACACCTGGACTGCTGCAGTGAGCTCAAGCAATAAACCGCTAGTGCAAATGAGCAGCTTTTGCTTTACTGGTGCTTGTAATGAGGAAGTACAGGATCATAGAATAATAGAATAGTAGAGTTGGAAGGGGCCATGAAGGCCATCACGTCCAACCCCCTGCTGTTGCAGGAGACCACGTTACACCATCCCACTCAGATGGCTGCCAGTTTCTTGCTGAATGTCTCTAGTGTGGAAGACCCAACACCTCTCTAGGCAGCTGGTTCCAGTGCTCTATTGCTCTGACAGTGAGGAAGCTCTTCCTGCTGTCCAGCCTGAATCTGGGTTGTCGCAGCTTGAATTGATTATTCCGTGTCCTACATTCTGTCATCAGCAAGAAGAGATCTTGACCTTCCTCTTTGTGACAGCCTTTGAGGTACTTATAGAAGGATATTATGTCCCCCCTCAGTCTTCTTTTCTTAAGGCTGAAGATGCCCAGTTCTCTCAGTCTCTCCTCATAGGCCAGTGTTTCCAAACCCTGCATCATTTTTGTTGCCCTCCTCTGGACCCTTTCGAATTTTCCTGCAACTTTCTTAAATCTTGGTGCCCAGAACTGGACAGTGTATTTCAGATGAGGTCTGACTAATGAGGAATATAGAGGAACTACTACTTCTCATGATCTGGAAGATCCTGGCAGGTTGCAGTGGCAGGAGCTCAACTGGCAGCATAAAATTACCACTGGCTAGTCTGTTGTTTCTGGCTGGTTGGCAACACTGTCCCGCAAGATTCTGCCTCATTTCCTGCTTTTACCTCCCATATTCTGTTCTGATTTCACTCTTACGCCCACAGATTCCTTTTCTGTTCAGAATCTGGTCTTGAGTAGGTAAGTTGATACAACACAACAAACAAACTTCCTCCCTCCCTCCCCCCGCCGGTGACGGAGCTATGTAGTATGCTCCATTTGAGTGACAACTCACCCTACATCTGATGCAGGAATCCATCATGGGTCAAGCAACTCCTGCCACAAGCCAGGGTGGCTTGTGCAAACCACCTTGCAAGACACCACCTGGATTCACATGACACAACAACTCACCATGGCAAGATGTGATGGGTTGCCGTGTTGGACGAATCCAGCTGCTCTTTTCAAAATCAAAACTTGCGATTCCTATGCCTGCTTTTATTTTGATATGCCTTCTAATATGACTTGGGCTGCCACTTTCCAACACAAAGATTGATAAAGCAAGCTGAATGTTAAAATGACATACCTGCCCAAAAAAATCTCATTAGGAGTAGGTTTGAATATTTCTCATTGAGCTTACCATCCTGTTCTCAAATACCTGTAAATAAACCCCATTGAACTGAGTGACTCTTCTAGTATGCATACAGAGTGTTGCGCTCTGAAAAGTACAGAAATAAAGTATTTTGGAACTGGAAATAGCACTGCAATTAGTCATTTCTACAACCTGGGGAAGGACCCAGTTCTTCACTCTGTTTCCCCAGCAGAGCCCTGGCTCCTAACAATCTCAGAAGAACAATCCGACTTCTGGGAGACTGTCTATACCTAATAGGTAATGAAACATAAAAATGGAGTTGCCCCAAGGCTGACCCCATGGAGAATGATTGGTTGTGTACCTTTCCATACCGCCGCTGAAATTTCGAGTTCTCTGACTCACGGCTTAGGCTGCTCCTGCTGCGTGCAACTCCACGGTAATTCAGTTTAGTGATTCCACTGAACTCTACGGTAATTCAGATGCTGCTGTGCCCAAATAAAATAAAGCACTAACCTCCAGTCAGCAATATATGGCCAGAGTCACCTGTCTCCAGTGCTCCCTCTTCCATCAGCCATACTCAGCTGAGGAATGAGCTTATCGGTTCTAAATGATCGGCGACGTCCCCAGCCCATCCCCAGCCTCCCTTTGAAAAGTCATTGTGTGTGCGTGTTCATGAAATGCTTGCTTTTACTTTCACGGCTGCGGCTCTTTCTCCCATCCCCCATGCTCCACCTCCCCCTATAAAATTCCTGTAATGCCCCTGGTCTCCGAGACTGGGAATAGTTTCCATAATAACATCATGAGATGCAATGCAGAAGTGTCTCCCTTGGAAATATGATGCTGCCTGCCACTGCAGAACACACACCGGCACGCCGGAGTGTGGGACTGGGACTCAGGCGATCTGGGTTCTAGTCCCTGCTCAGCCACGGAGCCAACGGGGTGCCTTCGGGCTGTCTCAAAGCCTCAGCCCCACCATCTCACAGGGTTGTTGCTGTGGGGATAAGACTGAGAGCAGGAAGAAGTGAATGATGTAAGTCACTTTGAGTTTGCTGGGGGAAAGCAAGATATAAATCTAATACATACATGCATACATTGCTGATGAATAGTGAACAGGACCTGAGTCTTTGTATGGCTTTGTATTTCTCCAGCAATGTTGGAGCTACAGAAGTCCGATTACTTCCCATGCTCCTGAGTAACTGAAGAAGCCATCCCATTATGGGGGATAGATGCTCTGCTGTACTGCCTACTGAGAAACCAGAAAGGGAAGAGAAAGGGAGAGACAGAGAAAGAAGGAGGAATCCATGGACTTCCCAGAGGCACGTCCACCACTGTGGGAAATGGGAAGATCAAGATCTCGCCTCCAGTCTGATCCAGCAGGGCTTTTCTTGTACCCTCACTTTGCAGAGAGGGGCTTCCCTGGCATGAGAAATGCTCGCAGCATGCGAGGGGATGGGACAGCCGCAACTCTGCTGCCAGAACCACGGAGATGCTGGCTCAACATGGGATAGGAGCTGTGAGCTTGCCTGATGTTTCCAAGGACAGAGGCTTTCCGAGGAAAGACAGGTAATACTCAAATTTCTCAAATGTTGAAATACTGAGGATTGCTGACAGGCATGAAATATGCATACATATAACGAAGCGTGATATCACAAGTAAGTTTTATCAAGTAAGCGTTATAGAGCAGATGGGCTTCAACACAAGAAGGCTTCAGAGATTTGCATATTCATGAGATAAGAGCACTTATTTCTCAGCTAGCGACATTAAGGGATTGATGGGCAGGAATCAATCTGTGAAGCAGAAAATGCAAAATGTTTGTTACGTGAAAGCAGGCAACTGGAAGCCAGTTCATACCATAGTGATAGGCAGCGTTATCCATTCGTGTTTCAACCTGCGCAGGCTTTTCCCTTATGCAATGTGTTGCGATATAAAGGTGGCCTGTGACAAAATCTTGTCACCAATCCAGCCTGTGCTCCTGTTCAGGGCTCTGGCCTACAACTCTGCCAAACATGTCTCACCCGCAGCACCGATGCATTCTTCAGCCAGTGTGAAGGTGGCTGGGGGCATTTTCTTTCCTCACCAGCTCAACTCTTCCCAGCCACACCATATTCCAGAGACAACCCTGCATCATTCTGTAGCCTCACTACCACTGGGAGAGGCTTTGCTAGGCCTGGCCACAGGGGAACACCAACCAAATGCATTCCCCAGAGCCTGGGGTCATTTATCTAATTATTTATTCCATTTGTGTCCCCCCCCAAAAAAAGCCAAAGCTCTCTGAGTGGTTTACAACAGTTCATAGAACAGACAGTCAAATGCCACAAGATTCTACAAGCATGTAAAAACAATGCTAAAACATCACATGATGCTGAGTAGACCTGTAAAACGCATGGGATGGGTACTGCCCTCAAGCTATTGGTTGTCTGTAAGCGCCTTGGGTGTCTTCAAATGCCTCCTCATAGATGGCTGTCTCCATCTGGCATCAAAAGGATAACAAAGTTGGCTTGAAGGGGGCCTCAGTGGGGATATAATTCCATCATTAAGGGACCACCACTAAGAAAGCCTTCTTCCTTGTTGCTGCCTGGACCTGGCACTCAGGAACGCCTCAGATGTTGATTATTGTACAGGGCAAATTGTACCTGAGTGAGATGCTCTCAAGTCACATACAATGTAAGGTTTGATAGGTTAAAAACAGCACCTTGAATCAGGCTCAGAAGCCAATGCATGCAGGCCAGAACTGATCTTGTATGTTCACACATGCTGGCTCCAATTATTAGTTGGTCTGCCATGTTTTGACAAGCTGCCGATTCTGAACAGTCTCCAAGGGGAGCCCCACAAAGAGTGCATTGCAACAATCTAATATAGATTTTACCAGAGAAAATAGACGGCTGAAGCAGGGCTATCCCTGCCCAAATTGTGGCAGAGCTGGGTCACTAGCCAAAGCTGGTAGAACAGATCTATTGCCCAGAGCCCTGCACGTCCACTGGAGACACTGGAAAGGTTTTTCCCCCATCAGCTTCAGTGGCTCATGTGGGGGGAGGGGGGGAGATTGCAGCCAAGCAGAGAAAGGTTACATCTCACCTCCCCACATGTTGCAACATTCATCCCAAATCTTTGCATGAATGGAAATTAGGCTTAGAAGCAGAGAACCTGATTCCATTATCCTGGGATAGGCTAATGTAGTGTGCCAATTAACTGAAGGATCTGTTTGATCTGAGGTGGCTGCTATGGGAAGGGGACTGGCTAGCTGTGCATCCTGTGAACCAATGCTAGAGATTGTTTTGACATGTATCTGCGTAAACAAAAACCCACACGTGCATCCTGTGGGCCTGGTCCCCGATGCTTTAAAGTTCCTAGCACCACCCCTCCCCAGGGGCTTTGTGGTGAAGGGGAGATGGTTGCCCAGAAGCTACAGTGAGGGCGGGGGGGGGAGTCACATATTCCCCCTCCAGGAATGCCCTAGGGATGCTTCCCTTCATGATGAAGCATCATTCCCAGGGACTTTCCGTCGGGAAACAGAGCTGATAGGAGCAATCCATCTACCACTTGGTTGGTGCGTTGGTTGGTTGGTTGGTTGAAGGAGAAAAATGTAAATAGCTTCATATTTAGCTTAGGAACCCTTGTATTCAGCTTAAAGAGAATAACAAATTAACTAAACGTATGCATGC
Source organism: Varanus komodoensis (assembly GCF_004798865.1). Classification (NCBI taxonomy): domain Eukaryota; kingdom Metazoa; phylum Chordata; class Lepidosauria; order Squamata; family Varanidae; genus Varanus; species Varanus komodoensis. The sequence goes on from NW_025335269.1 coordinate 34,216,710, forward strand.
CTATCATAGGTTAATGCAGTCGTCATAGGAATCTTCTCAAACCTGAGTGTTTTATTGCTCTGTCACAAGTCAGAACACTTTTGGAGAGTGAGACAAAATAAACATTTGGCTTTCCATCCCCAAACCTCCCAAGTTTATTTATTTTCAAGATGTGTAGGCTGCTCTGCCTCTGAACAGATTCTGGAGTGGCAAACAAGAAAAGGATAAAACGCATGAAAGAAAAGAACAATTTAGTTTTTAAAAGGTCATCAATAACATAATGGCTGGTCAGCAAAGGAAGGCTCCCTGAAATAAAGATGTTTTCAGGAAGTGCTGAAAACAGCACAGCATGGGTTCCTGTTTAATCTCCAGGGGCATGGGTTCCCAGAGAAATGGGGCCACTACATGGAAAGCCCTTCTCTGGGTGGACTCCAGCTGGGCACCATCTGATGAGCTCAGTGACCAGACAGGTTGGCAAGGAAGAAGGTGCTCTCTTGCCTATCCTGGTCCCAAGTTGCTACAGCCTTTATACACTAGCATCAAAACCTTAAGCCCCTCTGGTAGTGAACAGGTGGCCGGTGCAATTCCCCCAGCACAGAAGCTGCATGCTAAAAGCTGAGCTCCTGCACCACCTTCAGTTTCTGGACTAGCCTTGAAGACCTCTTTACATGGAGCTTGTTGCAGTAAGCCAGCCCTTGGGCCCAGCCATACCTCCTTGGCAAGAGTTTGTTAGTCCAGACAGCATGTAATTGGCACACTGGGCCACCAAGTGTCTTGTGCATGTCATCAAGATGCAGCAACTGAAATTGATCTCAAAAAGTTGGGCAGAAGTAGCTAAGTAAGCTTTAAAATTCTATTTTCGGGTTTCAAGCTTGTTTTTATCTCTCCCCCATTTTTGGCAGATCTGAGACAATAAAACAGTATCTACAGACAACTACAAACTATTTCTGAATAACTTGCTAGTAGATGCCAAGAGAAATACAACCTTTGACAGAGGTTTGGAATTAAGGGATGTTAAAATACTAACCAGGGATGCCAAATTCAGTTAGTATGTTAGCAGGAAACCTCCAGGAACATTTAGGAATACAGAACTTAAAAATTCATCCACAAGCACCAAAAGAAATACTGGAATGTTTATAGTACAGTACAGTTTCAGACAATAATAGTCAAGTTTTTAAACTGTGAATTTGAGAAAGTTAAAAAGAACAACCATCCATTCACACATTGCTACCAATATGCAAGTGCTGCTTTAAAACTAAACTAAATAACTTTAAGAAGATATTTCAGATGTAATATGTTTCTATGTAATATTATTGCATAGATGTAATATGTAATATTATTTCAGATGTAATATGTTTCTATACGAGAGGTCATTGAGGCCCCATCGGTGAGGGTGTTCAAAGATAGGCTGGACATGCACATGGTGGGCATGTTGTGAGCGGAGCCAGCTGGAGCCGGGGGTCAGACTAGATGGCCCGGGAGGCCCCTTCTGACTCGCTCTGTTTCTCTGTTTCTATGTAATGATCTGTTATAGACTTTTGAAATAATTCCAAAAGTTCCTCCATGTGAAATGTCGCAGGAGATAGTCAATCACATTACTAAAATGTTGCATCCCAGCGGAGAACTTGGCCAGAATTCCTAGAATCCTAATTCATAATACATCTGAGAATCCCATGCACATGACTGTCAAGCTCCTTCCTATGGAGAAGTGTTAAATAACTTTTCGCCACTCCCACCCTGCACCTGAAACAAACCATTAATTTGTTTTTCAAAATGCAAATCCAAAATTTAGCATGTCCAAGCCAGCTTCCTAGCAGAACCCCAGACAGCAAAGTTATCATCGTCGTAGGCTGCCAGTCAACGTGGCTTCAAAGTGGCTTTGAAATATGGTTCCTTTCCAAAGCTAATTATATCACTGTAGTCTCCAGTTTCCTCCGATCACGAAATAATGAAATCATCTCCTTGTGCCATGGAGTAGCAATTCTGTCATCACCACACCTAAGGAAGGAAGGAAGACAGCCAAGGAAGTATTCATAACCCTATCAGCAAGTTCCAGAAATAATAATGGAAGTGAACAGTGAAAATTAGGTATTTGGAGCACTTTTTTTATACCAGAAACTCTTGTCACTTCCCTTCAGCATCTTTCTACTTTTGAAGCTTATACAGCAGCATATCTTTGCCAGGAACAGTGGAAGCAGCATGATAATCTAATCATAGCAATTCAGATATTTTCTAAAAATGTGAGCTTTGCTGTAGCCACACAGTATTTCCGGAGCTCTGCTAATAGGCTAGCAGTACATTTACTAACCCCCTGAGCCTCATTATCAATTTTACAGAACAGTGCTGATTTTGAAGAATTTATTGCAGATGCAAAAACTAAAGTAATCAATATATTTTGCTCATCTGAAAGGAGAGAGAACTCTTCAGCCCAATTACTAGATTTATCATTCCTTCTGCACCAAAAGAGTGGCTTATGGCAAACCTCTTGTACAGCATTTTCCATTGGCAGAAAATCATTCTGTTTACCTTAATTGCACAATCCAACTTGGAAGAGACTAGCTGTGGGGAGCTGAAGCTGGGGCCAGAGGAGAACAAGAGATAATGCACATTATGAGCTGGCTTTGCTAGGAAAGTTCTGCAGAAGATTCAATGAGCACCAGAGTATTCAGAAACAAAGTTCAGAGCAAAAGTGGCATTTTGTCCAAACGGAGGTTTAAAAAGCTGTTTTTGTGAGGCTACTTTTTTCCTGGGCAGACAGAGATGAAAGAGGTAGATAGTGTGTATTATCTGCTCACCTTCACGCCCATATCTAAACTGGGAAAAATCTGGTTGAATACTTGAGGACACAGGGAATACTAATACCATTTGGCAGGAGCAGACTCATCCCTGACCAGATCTCCACTTCATAGCTGGGTTTATAAATAAAGCAGCAGATGGTTTGGCCGAAGTTCATTGGCGGCGCTCTGTGTAGTTATACCCTGCCAGAACTGGTGTGTTTAGTAAGAAACCTGGCAGTTCATGTCAGGGCTTTTTTAAAAAGACGTGCACCTTTAATTTCAATTAAGCCTGGCTTCCACATGCCCATAAGAATGTACACGTGGCAGTTTCAGAAGTACCCACCTGTACTTCCAGAACCTGTGTCTTTCTTGATGTTCACCTGCAATTTCTTCCACCTTTGCAGTCCAGCAACTCATGCAGTCAATGACAAAATCACCCTGCTATAATCCTAGGCTTGGAGTCAAATGCATTATGGCCATTACAAATCTTATATAGCAATGTCAGTTTTTGTAAGTGGGGGTGACAAACAAGATTAAACCATATGATTTTTGATAAATTGCGGTGGCTGGGCTGGCACAACAGAACAAGCCAGCATGGCTTTTCATCATGGTTCGCATGTTCTGTTGTCCAGACCTGGTGATGGTAACCAGCCATTGTGAACGGTCAAGGTTGTCAACAACAGTAACATGATGGCCTCTTCTAAGGCCTCCCATGACCTCTCCTAGAGATGTTCCAAGCTGGACAGCACAACCCCTCACAAGAAAGCCATAGAACAGGTAAGCCAGGTGGCCGGCCAGACATCCAGCACAGCTGACGGTTGCCACAGTTTGGCATGGCTGCCAGAGGGGTCCCACCACCTCCTGCTGCAGAGAACTTCTCTGGGGCAGCAGCTGAGAGCCACTGGGTGGGGGCACCGCAAGAACGGCGCAGCACTGCAGAGTTAAGGCTCCCCGCAACTTTTGGTGGCTCAGGCAGGAGCTGGGGGCCAGTGATCTGTTCATCCACCCAGCTGATAGTCTCCATGACCTCTTGCCTGAGAAGCTGACTCCCAGGCAGGCGCTGGCATCTCTAAATGTGAGATTGATGGCTGCAGGAGACAGGGTCCAAGATAGGGAAGATCTTCAGCCCATTGGACAATAACTAGTAAGTGTTTATCTTCCAAGACTGAAGTACGAGTCTCTCTTTGCAACTCTCAGCATCTGCTCAGCCATTATCCGCTCAGCTTCTTTTAGCTATCCTTTCCAGACAGTCCCCATCATTCCCAAATGATTTTCAGATCAGAGTTCTGTGAGTTTTCAAAATCTAGATGAAGTGGGGTATGGGAAGAAAAAGAGAGAGTCACAAATGAGTAGAAACCACCGCCACCCCCCGTCTAAGCTGTGAATGGATATTTTTCTACAGGGTAAGAGTGATTCCCACACTGCTCCATACACTGCAACCCTGTGAATTTAGACCCCACTAAAATGTGTTGGAGTTCACAAGTTCAGTCATGTTTAAAATTTATGGCTCACCTGATCCATAAAGTTCCTGGCAGGTAACAACATTTCCTTTTTTCATTTCTCCTCGCAACACTCCCGAGATGGGCCATTAGTCTTCCCATTATGGGGAACTGAGGCAGAAACACAGTGACTTACCTAATAGCACTGAGTAAATCAATGACTGGTTCCAGGAATCCTGATCACCTCTCCAATTGGCTGTTAGGATTTAAAAGCAAAGCAAACACAACACAACACAACACAACACAACACAACACAACACAACACGAGAGAAACTGTCTTCAGTGGGAGGGAAATCACACGAGACCTTCTGTGTTTTCAGGACGACATACCTGTCTGTGTTGCACTGAATGTCAGTATTGAACTGTGAATGTCAATCAATTTTGCAGATGTCTGAAATGGTTATCTGTCTCCTCCTTATTCAGACATGCACCAGAGAAGGCCAGCTGTCACATTCAGATGACTGCTTACATTCAGAGCATCTCACTGAGCTTTTGGACACTCACAAACGGTGCCTTTGATTGTCAACACTCGCATCTGAATGTGTATATCTTGGCAATATGTCCACAGCTGACTATATGATCTGGGAGTGAGATACAGTTCTGCTCTCACCTTGCAGCTTGGCAGGAAAATTATTTTGGCTTCTCTTTCTTGCCATTGGCTTAACTGCTAAGTGTTATCTGCCAAAGGAGGAAAGGTGGGTGACTACTAATGGTCTTTTCTGGGATGGCACCCTGGTCGTGGAACACGCTCCCCAGAGAGGCTCATCTACGAACCACACTGTGATCTTTTTGGCCCCAGATAAAAACCTTTCCATTCTCCCGGGAGGGTTGGTCCTCTGGTTTTTAAAAAATTGTTAACATGTTTCTAGATCTTAGCACTGCTGCTGACACTGAACTTGGGTTTTTTATTTGGGTTTTATTAAGTTCTAAGCTTTAAGTTTTTATGTCAAGGTTTACTATGCTATGGTATTTTATAATTTTAAGCTTTGTTTTGTGAACTGCCCAGAAAGCTTTGGCTTATGAACAGTACAGTAAATAAAATGAGTCAAACTAAGCAGGTTAGAATTGTAAGTCGACAGAGATCACGCCATTAAACTATGTCTGCTGCCTAAGTGGGACATGTACCAGTGAGCATCCCCTTTCTAAAGGCTCCGATCCTCCCACCCTCTGCACCGCATCACCCCAGGTCACTGACATGAACATCAAGCACTGTGTCTCCAACATTACATATTAAACCATTTACAGATGTCGCTTACACGTGCACTGATTTGCCAATTCTGGGTGTCATTAAAGAAAATGAAAAAAGATTAAGAAGAACAATTCTGGAGGCAGAAGAGGAGAAAACATGCTCCACAGCTGCCAATTCATGTAGTGCTGCCAAAACCTAGTGAAGAACAGGTTTTCTGCGGTTTCTTTCACCACGGAAAACAATGTGAATATTTCTGCAAATGCACCTTCAGTTCATGAGAGCAAAAAAGGTCTTTTACAAATACATATGCCAGATGGTTCCTTTGTAATCTGCCTTCCAATATCCCCTAAGTACCTCATTTTCTGTCGATGCTGCCTCTTCCTTACACTACTATCCTTTTTCCTCCTCAAGTTAAGAAACAAGAGACTGGATTACTTTTCCACGAAGAGTAGCTTCACTATGTTATACTCCATGTAGCATGACTGGTCTCAAGGAAACCAGGGTTGGAGACAATTGTGTGATCTACAGAAAGAAACCCTGTCTGTGAACTTGTACTGGTAGCTTATGCCAGCTAGAACTCAAGCGTATATTAGTAACTAAGGCATTTTTATTACAGTGTATACAGGCAAATGTTTATGGCTAATAATCATATGTGCATCCTGTCTTTCCAAAATGGAGTTCAAAGCAACCTAACTGCAGCCTATCTTTCTGTCTTCTCACGACCCCTGAAGAAGATTGGCCTGATAGTAGGAGTGAAATGATAGGAAACCATCAACATTTGCATACATGGTACTCTAATATGTGACTTTGGTAGAAGGTTGATTATGATTCCACAGAGAAACTGAATTGTTGATTCATGTTTTGTCATTCTATTGGGAAGAAAAATTCCAATGTACTTCTTGTTTCCTCAGCTTATTACAGAGTTAAAATTTTTAGAAGCTGCAGTGACTTGAAAAGATTGAGGTGTACAAATAATAGCTTTGTGTACACATTTATTAAAATTTTAAGTGTATTCCTGTAATATACAGATGCTGCTCAGGGGAATAAAAAATAATCACACCATCCTGTGCCTGTTCAGAACCCAGTCCCACTTTTTTCCAATGGGGTCTATTCCAAGGAATGTCTGTACAGAATTACAGCCCAAGACTTCTTGCTATAACTTAACAATTACTGCTCGCATGTTCCTATCTTATAAGCAAAGGGGGTTGTTATCTTTGGTCACCATACCTACACTCTCTTTCAAAATGTTTCATGTCCTCCACCAAGGAATGCGGGATTTAGGCCAGCTCTGGACACTGAGGCCACCCATTAAATTTGTCATGTATCAAACAGGAGGAGAGAGGCAGTAAACCTGTGACAAAGGAGTGATGAGGGGCTTATTAAAACAGTAAAAAGTATGACAAAGTAGTCTTTAATTATTTACTTGTGTGATCTACAGAAGTTGTGCTAAGTGTGGCGTGTGTGCGTATCTTGCATGCAATTTTATTTTTTAAATAAACGTAAGAAAGGAACAAGAACACACATAATGGTAGAAACAAACAAAAGAAGTAAAGTAAAGAAACGAAGAATTTCACTAATCATAATTCTTGGTCTAACACCAAGATGCTTGTGGAACAGCCTACATAGGAACTATGTAATGAAAGAATGAAACCACAAGTTGTACTGCCTGTGTAACGAGAGCACGTTATTTTGTGTGTCCCATTTTATGGATACCCCCAACATCTTGCAGTGAGGATCCACAGCTGATGAGTCCATTCAGAAAGAGCTGACTCACCTATAATTTCACTCAAATTATTTTTAATCAGGTTGGGTGCATTAAACAGAACATTCCTTAGTTACACCATCCCTTCTCAGGGGTCCACTCAGACAAGATCTCCCCTCAACAACTTTCTACCATTTACCTGTGTTGAAACTGTTGCACAGAGCATTAATGTGGGGGCGTCCTCTCCCAGCCAAATTTCCCAGGAAGTGCTTTTAGATTCCCAAAGGGTCCCAAAAAACTAGAAAAGAAACAGAAGACAGCAACAGTTCCTGGAGAAGTAAAGTGCTTTTTTCACAGAAGTCCTCCAGTAGGTGCTTTTAACCCAACCCTCTCAGAGGATTACAATAATGGATTATTTTACGAATGAAGTGCACATCACATCACACTTTATACAGTAGAAGAAGCAAAAGTCACAGTCGTGGTAACAACAGTGAGTTGAGCGACCCTTCTTCTCTGGGTGGTTTACATTTCCAACAATGAACAAGTATACCTTTCCAAACACACTGGGATTCCAAATACATTTACAATAAGTTTCAAATACATTTTTAAAATAAATATACAACAATAAAATCAGATATTATAACAATAAAATACCTACCATATAAGAATACAAGAAAAGCATACATTAAAAATACTACAGAACCTGAAAGAAAGAACTGCAAAGTTGAATACATTGATCCCGGGTGCAACAGTCCACCTTAGTCCACTGGCCAGAAATCCTACCCCAAACTGCCCTGAGTGGACTCTGAACGGATGCCAAAAGGGCAGTGCCCTTTGGCGCCATCCTTCGGCCACCTCCCTCGGGGGAAGGCCCCAGGATGAAGGCCCCTGGCAAGGGGCCTCCTCTGAGATGGCCTCCGAGATGGACTGGAGCTGGGGCATGTGCTTGCCCACGCTCTCCTCCCTCACTCTCCCAGTCTCTGCCACCAGTTGGTAAGGATGCGAGGTTGCAATGGGCTGTAGTGGAGGAGAGGAGAGGTCTGGTCCAGCAAGCACGGCGATGCGGTGGAGGGTGGGGAGCACACAGACCCACCATCTGCACCAGCTGGATGCCTTTTGACTGAGCGGAGGGAAGATGGAAGAGAGGAGCAGGAGCAGGGCACACTTCAGCTGCCTCCTCTTGTGCGGTGCGGGCTCTCAACAGATGGGACAGCCTCTGGGTTGCAATCTAACAGTCCCACCCACTAGGACTGAGGATCTGGGGCCCATGTGGCTTCAGCCCCACCCTTTCCACATTCTCTTCCCCAAAAAACAAAAGACCACCGAGCATTAAAAATGCATCAACTGTACTGCAGAAAGATTTGCCAGTCATAAATATTTGTGTTGTGTGAGATTGACACTGGCACTGTAGCTGAGTATTTGTCAATAAAATGGACAAGGCTTTGTGGAAAAACACTTAAACGTGATTGCTTTAACAAAATGTTTCAATAGCATTCAAGTTCCCAATGCTTTTAATAATTGGAGTCTTGCCTATATGTGAACAAATCTGAAAAAGATGCCGCAGTTTCAAAAATGTTGTATTAAACATTATTATCAAGAATTAACTAACTGGATGGTATCTAAGCCTAACTAAAGTATCTTAGATATTACATCATAATCTTCTGAACATGCAGTCTTACATTAAGCCCCACCGTGTTTCTATGTACAGGTAAGTGCAGCCACAATCCTAGAAAAATACAAATTAGAGATAAGCAACAGCTGATGCAAGGACAGGTGACTATGAGAATAAGGGAGTCATCCATTTTGCAGATGGGTGGATATGGCAGTTCAAGCAATCTCCTTTTCTGTCTGCCCCCTCTTGGCTGAACCATTTGCTCACCAACCATGTCGACCAATGCTTCAGGTTCCTACAGGTTAAATCTAACATGATACTACTAGAAAACCACAAGTACAATTGGTCCTTCCTGCCCCCCTTGATTAATCCCTCCTTTTGCACCACCAGAAAAACCTTCTCCACCCCACTGCGCAGATTTGGGAAGTACAAAAGGCTGCACTGCCCCCTCCCCAGGTCCATGGATGAAACTTCTGTCAACAGAACAGCACCCTTGGCCTTAATGCTAAATCCCTCATCAATTACTTATTTTGCACTGCAAACATTCACACAACAATCTTACACAAGTCTCGCCCTAGATTTAATGGAACTTACTTCCAGGTTTGTTTGTACATGATTTTACACAGTGAGACCCCAAGTACAAATACTTAAATCAAAATGAAAACATTTTGAGGGTTTCACTCCTCAAAGCCAATAAATTCCTTTCCAATGAACCTTCCTTCAAGTTATTTGCTATAAGTTTATAAGCTGTTTCTTATATTGGCTAAAAGAAATCCCATTCCACACACTGAAGGCCTTGAACGCACACCTATAGGACATCTTCAGATTACAGCTTCATTTTCCTGTGAAGGGTGTTGGCTGCCAGGGAGAAAGGCAACTCAGACCTTCATGTAATTGTATCCTTTTGCACATACTTACGCAGGGTTAATAACGGCTCATGCAACCTTTCCAGATGGCCATTGTGAATCTTTGCAGCCATTTTAATAGTATCCGACTTGCAAATATACACCACTCTTTCTATTGTATGCCATGCACTAATGGGTGAGTCAATTTAGAAAAGACAATTTAACATGTGCTTAAGATGTGCTTATCAACATTATTAAAGTAATTAAGAATCCATGGTGAGAATTAATGAGAATTATAAGATACTACAAAGTGCTTTAACAAGTTATTATATTATTGCAGTGTGATCTTTTCTACTCTACAGACCTCAAAGTCTGAAGATACAATCTTCTGTTCAAAGCAATATAGACCATTATCTTTCCATTGTAAACATAAATTAAATACAGATCTCCAGTATCAAATCATGTTATTGTGCTTGTTCTTGCAGTATCTCTTTTTGAAGGCTTTGCAAATTTTACCACCAGCTGTGGAATATATTCTATATGGACCAACAACCCGACTTGATGGAGATCCTATCTATGAAGATGAGGTTTCCGATATTTGTCCTTCAGGGCACAGCACTGCCATGTTTTCTTGACCGGGCTAGATGGATCGTTGCTAAATCCAACCATGCTGCTCTTGCATTCTGAGCAGAGCTGCTTTTTATAGACCCCATTTGACGGAACTTTCCACCACCCAAGGACACTGGAATTAGGGATATCGCACCTTGAAATTAGGAGCCACATGAAGGACATCAACACACTGTTTTATCAATAACTGCTGCACTGTGAGGAACATAAATAGCCTGGGAGTTGTGAGAGGGATCCATGTGCAATCTATATCCATAACAGCTTTGTCCAGGCAAGACTAGGCAAGATAATGGAGACTAGACAAATGTATTGTGAGCTTTCTGCTTTTTTAATAAATTGCAGACCACCTAGAGAGCATCAGCTATTGGGAGGGATAGAAATGAAATGTATAGCTAACTCTCATGAAAAGGGTAAGGGCTGATTTGGATCAGGACAACAGCACTAGGCAAGGAGTACACACACACACACACACGTATTATCCCCACATAAGGGAGCAGTTGGCATTTACCCCCAGCAGGAAAAGTAAAAACCTACCCCTGGGAATTGCAATAGTGCTGAATCGCCGAATGAAAGTTGAGAAGGCAGGCTCAGGGATTATCCCTTGCACATTTGTAATGAGCTCAGCCTGATGTGATCCTTGTGAATACCCAGTTTTCTTTCCCTTCCCTGGTAGCAGCAGAGTAGTCCCTTGGTGGAAAGCAGACAGTGATGCTGTACGAAGTTTCCAGTGCTAATTCTCAAGACAGCAGGAACAAGAGTGGGAGCTCTTTCCTGTGCTTTCCAACCATCATGGTTGCTGCCACAGATGGTCAGGGCTGAATCTCAGTCTGAACTCTCCAACCTGACAGTTGCTGGACAACTCTCTTCATGCCCACCACACTCCATGTTGACGTGGTTTTTATTCTATTTCCTAAAATTAGGAGGCCAGCATGTTGCCAAGAGACCAGAGAGCTTCTATGTGTTGTTCCCTTTAATTTTCTTCAATGAAATGCTTTAGTCAAATGGTGTAGATTAGAACCTTCCCCACGACACGATTGAACTGCAACACCCAGAATTCCTAGTCAATGGCCCTGCTGGATGGGCATTCTGGGAGTTACGGTCCACATGCATCTGAAGGTCATCAGATTGGGGAAGGCTGCTGTGGAATGTAGTCCCCATGTAATAACGGAAGGGAAAGAATAGCCCAGTGTGATTAGAACAGTCACAGCAGGAAAAAAATGATGCATGAAAGGTTTTATTATTTTGAAGGAAGAAGTGCTTGTGTGCAGTATGTGTTCACACGTAAACACATATATAAAAGAAAAATTAACATGAACTTGGAGAAAATCGTACTAGGCCTACGTGGAAATAAACATACTTTGCTCAGTGTGAATGAGCACAAAAGCTTGACACCTCTGCTTTAAGGCTTCAAAATATTTAATAAGCTTTAAAAATGTGATTGTGAGGCCTTGTGACTTCTTCCATGATTCTTATGCTGACAACAAAAATCTCTTGAAATTGAACATTGAAATTAGCCCTCACATTTTAAAAAAATCCACCAAGCAGGGATTAGGGATATAAATATCCATGTTGTGTTGTAAGAGCTGTTGTGAGAGAATTGTTCCAAGCATTAGTTGGAACATACCATAATGGTCATAATAAATACAATTGCCTTTTAGACTTAGCTGCTACACTTGGTTATTTCTGACCTTTCATTTTTGCTTTGTAAGTGGAAGAATCTAATGAACAAGAAGCATTTGAAAGGTGTAAGAGAAGGGGCATTGCACGATACCGCCTAATAGCTTCATTTGGCGGACATTAGAGTTTGCTACTGTGCATTGAAGTTGAACATTTCCCATCCCAGTCAATCAATGCTGCCTTCTCCGAGTTTAAAGATTCCATCATAATTGAAAGAAATACACTAGCATTCCAAAGCTGAACACACACACACACACACACACACACACACACACACACACACACAGAGGATTCCCTGTCAGGAAAGGTCAGAAAGTTTCTTTCCTCACCATAACATTGTTGTCAAGTGGCAATCATGCACCCTCCAGCTTGGCTCAGAATGCGCTTGCCCAAAATGAACACTTTCGGTGGTCCCATTCAAACGGAGTTCAAAACAATACATTCGTGTTTGGCCCCATTCTCTCCTTAGGCTTTGTTATGGCACCAGAAGAATGGGCCTGATCCACCAAGTTTCCGGACTTGTTGAGGAGACTGGACAGTTCAGCACATGCACCTAATTCTCCCAGACAGAACCATCTGGTCCTCTTTCAAGTTCTAAGGGAGCTGGAGTCCCTGACGCTTTGGAGGATGCCACTGGAAAGGGCATCTTCAGGGCAAATTCTCTCCCCCACGGCTCACGCTGTCACTTCTCATAGCTGCTTCTTTCCCAGCTGGCTGCTTCAACCTCAGTTCTTTCTTTGAGATCCATTTCTAAGCAGGCCCTACGTCCCACTTTCCCGAGAAAAGTCCTCCATTTGAATGTGCCCTCTAACTTCGAAGGACCGTTCAAGCTAAGTTTGGTTTAATGATAATGAACCATCAGAAGGGAAAGCAGGGCAGCCTTGGAGCTGCCCGTCCACAATTGGCACCTGGACGGCAGGTAGAGCAGCCACTGAAATGCCACAGGGCTGAATCCAATGTTCCACTCACACAGTGAGACTTTCTTTCCCTTCCTTCTTTCCCCACTGCTGTCCCTTGTGCACACCCAGGACATGTCCAAACAATCACCTGACTTTCTGGACCAGATCTGGGGAGATATGCAGGGGGCAGATGAGAAATTCGGTCTGTCAGCAGGATCACTATGTTGGCAAAAAGAGGCCATAGCATGCAAGCCCCTTTCACAGTCCTTCCCATTATTGTGAGATATACCACATTTCTATTTAATTTACTGCAATTGCTTCTAGAGTTGCATCAATTGATATAGATGAGCACATGCAAATTCTATGCAAAATCAGCATCCTCTTTCGCTCTCTTTTCAGGAGCTTTATTTCCTCTGTTTTCCACCATTTGTTTTCCTGGTACTTCAGCCTGGGATTGGCCTTCTTCTATTCTGTCATTTGCAAAGGACACACATTTCAGCGAGTTCTGGAAGGCTGCTGTGGAAGTGAGACCATTTTTGGAATCCCCTTTAATGAGATATTTTCCACCGCGTGGCATAATTTGTCTCTCCTTTCCATAACAGTCAGGGAAGAATGTAATTTCCTTTGCCAGTCTTCCAAAATGGGTCCAGGGAAGCCATTTTGGTGGTTAAGCAGCGGACAGTGAGTCCCTCCCCTCCCTCTACTCATCTCCTTTCCAGTCTTACAAGGGGAGAATCGTCACCTATCAAACTCTTTTCCTCAGCCTTGAACAATTCCATCCCAGAGGGAAATGGTAACTCTGTTTGCTGCCTAGGCGAGTTGATCACATTTTAAAAGTCTAAAGCAATAAGAAGACAGGAGCGGCCAGAAGATGTTCATTTACCTAAAGCAATGTAAAACCTGTGGAAAAATATGCAGCTGAGGATAGAGATGTATGGTCCTAACAGGAGTAGCTAGATATTGAAACACCGGTGGATAAACATTTTCAGCACTGTAAATCAGTCTTTCTGCATTGATTGCAAAGGAGATAGACAGATTTTCGGAGGGCCTTCCCCATCGTTATTCATGATCTTTGCCTGCTCATTTATTGCCGCTCTTTGCTCTGCCACTCATGAGTTACTGGAGGCTATCAATAGATTGTGAACATAAATAATGTAGTAATAAAGCAACCCTTTTGAATTCAGAGTGGCAAATATATTGAGAAGAGTACAGCACACAAGAGAAAGGTTTTCTCTTGAAAGTATATGACTAAGAGTATCCTGGGAGATGCCAGTGTATTACTAATGATTAGCACTGTGCATTTGGCCAATCTGCACAGGCTGCTTAATAGACATATAGAGAGGCAGGCTTCAGTCTGCAACCAGTGAAGAAAGGCCCCCATGTAACACTGAACGCTGAAATAAATCAAGCGGCATGCGGGTTGGTTGTGATTTTAACCTATTGTATCAACCCCCTAGAAACACGAAGCTGCTTGTCTACTTTTTGGCCACATGCTTTCCATGTTCATCCTATTGAGGCTGTGCAAACTTCTTTCATATAATGACATGGCTTGATTTTTCCCCCCTTTTGGTGAAATTGGACATATTGCTTTGAGCAAAAATTGCATTCCTCCTATTGGCAGCACAAATTTGTACCGTCATCTTCCCCAGCTGGCCTGTGACAGACAGCCATGAAATTGGATGGAATGATTGGACATCACTGGATAGAAATTGGACAGAATTGCATCCTCCAGGACTACAGGTGTGCTGGGCCTGAGTAGCGGATCGAGTAATCATGTGTCAGCTGATAGAAGTTTTTGGAGTGCAAATATCATGTCCAAGTCACAAGTTTTTCTCTATGTGTAACACTCAGCAGTTAAACACAGTCTCTGTTCTGAGGCAGGGACGCTGCCAGGATGAAAGGGCACATCCCGGTGCTCCTCTGCTGGGAAGTGGCCCCTTGGCAGCCACTGAGCTGTGCCTACCCCTGAGAGCAGCCTACAAGGGAAGCACAACATGCCATCCTCGCACCAATCCTGCTGGAGGGATCCTGTGGCCAGCTGGTCTGCCACTGCGTTACAGAGCGCTGGACCAGATGGACCCTGGCCTGATCCAGCACAGCTGTTCCTATGTTCTTACCCATTTCTTTGAAGCACCATCTGGAGATGTGTCATCCACCCAGCCAGAAAGATGGGGAAGGCCGTCCAAGCACACACCTGTCACGGCTGAGAGTGGGAGCAGGTTTCTGCTGCAAGCTCCACTCCCCCTGCACGCACACACACGCGCGCACACGCACACACACTTCTCAGCTGTATGTTCGGTCAGCACCAGACATGCCAGGCTCTCCGCTCCGCTCGTGGGCCTTCCACTCACTCGCTGGTGTGTCTGCAGAGCTCCTTTGCATGCTCACTAGATGTGCAGCCAGTGGTTGGTGGCGGGGATAAGCTCTGCTTGTGCTGGCTTTGGAGGGTGGGGTAGAGCCTGCAGGCCCCTCACAGTGCTTTGAATGAGGAGGGGGCTTGGCTGAACTTCCCCCTTCAGCCCCTGCCTTTCCTGACAGCTGCTGAAAGCCCTGGGAACCCAGCTGTGGAGAGGGGGACTTCGCTGAGCCCTGAGCCACCTGCCAACTCCCTTTCGGGAACCCTCTTTTCCTAAGAAAAGCAGCCATTCCAGCATTCATTGGACACTTGCGCGGTTAAACCTTAGTCAGGCCCTTTGAGATATAAACGATCCGCGAGTCATTGAACGCCTGCTTCCGTTGGGGAAATGAGCTCTGCAGAAGCGCTTACTTACATTTGTTTTACGTGATCTCTTCGAACTAGTTTGCATTCCTCCCCAGAACATTTGACAGGCTGACCTAAAGACTCAGGAACAAAAATTCACCTTTTTAGGATTGCTCTTTTCTGTCTTTCTGGAAGCTTGTTTTGTAATTAAGTTAATCCCTAATGGCATGTGGATACTAGCCCTAATTACATAATTAGACAACTGCCTTATTAACTGATCTGTGATGACATACCAAATGCATCCTTTGAATTCCAGGGTGTTTGTACAGAATTTGGAATCTTTTGTGTATAAGCAGTGAACTAAAGCTCCAGAGTTGCATTTTACAGTCATTTTTGTACTCCTGAATTATTTGTGGCCTGGCAAAGTAAGTTGCACTTTCAGCACAGTTCGGCATTTTTTCAGAACTCATTGAGCTTTATTAATATTACAATAACTGTATGTACTAAATTACAGAAATGTTTTCTGAAGAAATTAAAAACACCGAAAATGAAATTAAAGGCAAACATTTGGGATGCATCTTTATTTGCCTTTCTGGGTAGGCATGCTGCCTTATTGTATTCAGAATATATTTTACTCTATAACGGTGTTTCGTACATGTATAAATCTAACAATTACAGAATCATACAGTGGAAGGAGGTCTAGAAGGCCCTCGGGTCCAAGCCCCTGCTCAGTGCAGGACTTGAGTCTCCCCCATGAAATGCTGAGCTTGGATCCCACGGTGTTCACCCAGCAGTAGAATGAGCATCACTGGTGGAAGGGGTTACCTGCCCTGCGGCCACCTGTACCTCGTGAGTCACCCCTGGGGAAGTGCAAAGGGTGTAGAGGAGGACAGGAAGGAACCGTCCTGTTGCGTGAACAGAAATCCATTCACGTTGGGTGGGAAATAACATGAATTTGTCTGCTCCGGCTGATTCACCAGTTGTGTCCCACCCTGGAGGGGAATGACCTGAAAGCAGTAGTGTACCTTCTGTGAGTAACTTCTCAGCGCAGTTTCAGCAATGTGCTCCACACAGGGCTACCCTTGTGCCTACTCCAGAAGCAGCAACTCGGACAAAACATGGCGGCCAGGTTGGTCTTGGGAGATCAGGCAGACCGTCTATCATTGATATTTAAGTTTCTGCGCTGGCTGCCAATATGATTCCAGATATAGTGCATGGTGTTGGTAATTACCTTCAAAGACCTTCATGGCTCAGATCCAAAATGCTTTTGGGAGTGCCTTTGCCATACATTCCACCTTGCCAGCTAAGATCCTCTGGGAATAATCTCCTGAGGTTTGCTTCTGTATGTCCACTATCCAGAGGACGTTCTCAGTGGGGACCCCTCGGCTGTGGAATGGCCTGCCAGGAGAGATGCGTCCGAGATCCCAGCTTGCTACTTTCAAGGGGGAGTTAAAGAAGTCTCTCTTCTGACGGGCCTTCCCAGATTAGTTCCCAGATTGTGCTTGCTTTTAGGTTAAATTTGAATGGATGTTGGTTTTAATCTCTTGCAAACCACCTAGCACCTATGGAAAGGGGGAGGTGTATAAAAATCTAAATAAATAAATGTGGGCCAGGCAGGTACCCTTACCAGAATCAAGACTGCTGAGAGCAGGGATGGCAAAGTGCATTTTGCCCCCAGCCGAGCGCATGGGCCAGGTGACATCAAGGAGGGGTCCAGCCCCCGACATCCTCCAGTCTCCAGCCAATATGCCAGCTAGACACCGCTTTGCCTGAGGACCCAGCTTTGCTTACCCTTCTCTGCTCAATGCCTTCTAACTGGGTCACACATACATGCATCCAACCAGAAGCACCCAGTGAGGTACTTTTTGTCTTGTGCCACCTAAGGGCTCCTTTTGGGTGTGACTGCTAAGCCATGGTTGAGCTTTAGCTGGACAAGCAAAACACACACTTCCTCCAACATGACTGCAAGGAGGAGATGGGAAGCACCCACTCCCTCTTTTAAACTAACCACAGTTCGTTGCTATGTCTGATTACCCGACAGGAGCAAAGCCCTTGCCAGACCAGCTGATAGCATATCTGCATCCATGAGATTAAATGGAATGTTCCCCGTGTCCATATGCTAATGCTGGGAAATTGGACAGAGACTTATTCGTTGCATGTTCAGTTTCTCCCCCCGACTCCCATTTGATCTCCTGACGGCAGAAAGAGCCCCTCTTACTGCACAGGCTCCTTCCTTTTTGACTTCAGGAAGAGCAGCTGCATCACTTATCCCTGGCAGAATGACTTTCCTAGTATAGCCATTGCCATCACTATACAACGGATGGGATTCTGCTGAGCCTTTTCTAAGGCAGATGAAAACACCACTCCTGATGGTTTTATAACAGCCGCTTTCCTGCCTGAAGTGCAAATGGTCTGATTGTCCAGCTGCCAACAGTGCTGCTCCCTTGATGGAATTTGGAGGAGGAAGTGAGAAATAGCTATTTCTCCTGGCTAATCTTTCCATTTGACTATCTTCTTTTCTATTGGAAATGACATCAAAGAGCGCAGTTTTCATAAGAGAGCCAAACCTTGTTCCCACAAAGCTGTAGGAATCTTCTACAGGTAGGGATGAGAAAGAAATTCACTCTGTTGCAGGTTGGATTTTTTTTCTTACAGAGTTATCCAATTTACTCCTCCAAACATGAACCCAAATGCAATTCATGGTCAGAAATCTGTACATTTCTGAGCTTGCAATGCATTTTGCAAAACAAAGAAATGTGTTCAGTAACATGCACGTGTTTGAAAAATGCACAAATAAAAATGTTTACCTCTGCAAGATGGCCCAGACATACTTTAGTCAATCAATGCTCGCATCAAACAGCCTGCATATGCTTAAAATGCATGTGCTTCTATATGAGTAATTTATCAAAAAAGGGTATGAATTGTGGTATGGATTTTTTTCCACTGAATTGCAAGCTTGTGCAGAAAAGATACAAAACATGCCTGACCTGAAAAAATCAACCATTTCTGTGAGGCCTCCCTATCTGCAGCCCTTTGAAAAAGTAACTCAGCACATGCCCTCCACACAGAAGATACGCAATTGACTTTGGATTCTTCTGCTATAAGGATCTCAGACCCACAGCAACAGAGACTTGCATCTCTAAACAGGGTCTTCCTCATTCAGAGGTGAAGTTGTAGGGCTCAAGGGCAGCTCCAGGTGTTTGCAGGCCCTTTGGTTCAAGGGTATCCACCCCCCCCCCCCCCGCCCCTGCTGCCACCACCTTGGGACAGCAAGGAGATTTGCTGTTGGACATCAAAACAGGGAGCACCTCCTCTGCCTGGGGCAATGTAGGGGTCAG
The DNA here is from genome assembly GCF_004798865.1 of Varanus komodoensis. NCBI lineage: Eukaryota > Metazoa > Chordata > Lepidosauria > Squamata > Varanidae > Varanus > Varanus komodoensis. Next base: position 34,235,555 of record NW_025335269.1, read on the forward strand.
TTCAAAGCCCTATGGAGTGACCCTGCTGGAAGCAGAGCACAATTCTCCTGCATCCTTTTTGGGTGCGGCCAACCCTAGTGTCAAAGGGTCATGACCCACTGCTGCTGGGCACGTCTTCATAAGGAAATAGGGAGATCTCCCTAAAAATGCCTGCAATGACACCGAGAACTGTAGAAAGAATGAGAATTCTGTCTATCAAGAAGAATCAGGTTGTGTAAGAATTTTGCATCCCTTCAAAAATCATCAAAATGTGCCCCGTTTCAAACCCTGAACACGAATAGGGAGCATATTTTTCGGAGCCCGTTCTCATACTTCTGATTGCACTCAACAAACGTGCGTTTTTGTCTTTTTGAGAAATAGACTTTAAAATGCTAATTTCCCCTGAAATATGCATTTCAGCCCTCAGTTGGCAGGGGAAGGTGAAAAGAAATGTAAACCTTTTCCAGGCTGTAAACAGAAACAGGAATAAGGCGAAGTGAGCTTCAGAACTGAGAATTCAGTTGAACTCAGGCACCCTTTGTTCTCCCATTCCTCCTAGTGGATTTACCTCCTCTGTGGATTCTCCCCACGCACCCACCCATGGTAAGAACAAGTGACAGTGCCAAACCTGTCCTTTACTTTGTCGTTCGCAATGCAACGCCAACACTGTTTCCCTTCCGCTGAAGGGATACACTAACTGGCAGGATCAGAATCGGCCCATTGCAGGATTCCTGTATCACCAAGCAGTTGAAGCACTGGCAGCTGCAAGTTTTGGATCTCTGGGCCATCACGCCTCCCATTCTGCTGAGGCGAGGTGTGCCTGAGAGCCGCCCAGCTGCCTTTGAGTTACCCTTAATTGGTGTGATCAGAGCCACCCGTGAATCATCCATTGATGCTCTTTGTTCAGCTACTCCTGTTGAGCTGGTCACGCACAAATACTCCCTGCTGAACCAGGAAATTGGGTCCACGGGAGAGATTCTGACAGGGGGCTGTGAAAAGCTTCAGCAGGCCAATTTACATGGCTCGTCTTTCGTTGCCGTATTAGATTAACATGTAAAATTATGGTTGTGTCGACCACTATTTAATGAGTACTCATCAACAGCCTGCCATTCATTCTAGACTTACACATATTCAGGTCCCATCATGATTGGCATTTCTCCCACTTGGTTAACGCAAGTGAATTTGGCATTAATTGGATGTGCTGAACAAAGTTTATTGTTGCTAGCACCAAAGTGTATCCTTAAATTCCCAGAACCATAAATCTCCTTAAGCACCTGAAGAGCCTTTTTGTAATCAGCGACCCCATGTTGGTACATTAAACCCACAAAACATAAGGTGAAGTCCAGACATAAGGTCTATTAAAGAAAAGATTACTGCACACAAGCAAAATGGCCATGTGGATTTAGCTCATTAAGTTAAATGAATTTGGTGGGACAGGCACTTGCAAAAGTAGATAGTGGGAAGTACAATTAAGGTTGATTGGCGAGGCAGAGTGCAACATTCATTTCCATTCTAGATACCACTTCTATTTTGACACTAAGGTATTATTATTAAAATATCATAGCTAGTTGTTTGGTCTCTAAGATATGAGCACGAGTGCCCTTGCTTTTCCATCACACATCCCAAAAGACCATAGCCAATATATGTTTAAAAAATCTCACATCAGCTATTGGTCTCACAGCTTTAGCTTCCCATCTACAGAATTAGGTTAATAATACTGGTCTACCTTACTGGATTGTTGGGCGGGGGGGAGGGAAGGTCAGTATCCCGTGTTCATCCCATGCTAATAGAACAACAGGAATAATTAGTTCCTGAAACAACCAGATCACACATGGGAATACCATTTGGGAAATCAGCATTTTTGTTCATTTCAGGATCCATTTTGCTGGTGCAGCAGAACCAGTGGGAGGAAAGGATGTGTCCATTGCACTTGAAGTTCTTTGAGGCTCAGCATCGTCCTACATGGAATGACATGGCCATTGTGTCTTATCCTTATTACTCTGTTTCCCCACCCACAAATGTCAACAATGCATCTTGTATTTTATTACAATCTTGTTCATGGTTACTCAGATAGGATCCCCCTTGACTTCAATGGGACTTGCTCCAAGGTAAGTGGGGGTGGGATTGTAGCATAAATCAGTATTTCTACAAACTTTTGCACAAAGAATTAGTGAACGCACACTGAAAAAATTAATTTCAGCCAAGTAACTTACCTAATTTGAATCCTATTATCCAAAACTGGATCAAAGAACTTCAGCTCCAACACAAAAATGGAGATGTTGGTGATGTCACTGCTAAATTACACAGGACTGTAAACAGTGCAAATGTTACAGGAAAGCATAATAAATCCAAGATGATAATTCATATTAACAGAAGAACTTGGTTGTATGTAAATAATTCATTTTCATGCCCACTAGGCATGTTTTAAAATATGAGATGACCACACCATGCAAACTTCATATGGGCACCTGGGACTCACTGTAGGGAATTCACCAAAATGCATTACACAAAAATGCAATAGACTCTACCAAAATGTTAAGATGCATCCAAAACGCTGATTGGAATAAAGTTGGGCACATTCCAACAGAACAAAGCAACAGAGGGTAAGCCATTGATTTCAATAGGACCTCATATTCCCACCCTTCCTCATCTTCATTAGGACCTTGGCCTCAGAGAGCTCAGCAATGTTGTCGTCAGAAAGATTAGCCAACTGCTGGATCCCCCCTTCTGTCCTGGCCACATTTGCTTGTCTCCACAGCCCCACTCTCCATTTCCTCGGGGTGTGTCTGCAGAGGTGCCGGACCAAATCCCCACACAGAATACTCTCAGCTGCTAAACATTACTATACCAGCAGCCTTTGTGTCCCTCCCACAGGATCGGTAAATGCTGTTGTTTGCATGGGACTCGGAAATGTGCATGAAGGCTCGGTCAGCCCTATGAAAGTTCATGCCACAATGGATGTATTTGTAAATAATATCATAAAGACAGTCCATTATTAGTAGATTTCAATCCAGATAAGGGGGCAATGGAACAATTTTTTAAAACTCTGCTTTTTTAATGCCACCTTTCCTGCAAGGAGCTCAGGATAACCTATGTGTGGATTCTCATTTTATCATTCTAGCAATCATCCATAGGGCATTGAAGACAGCTACAGAATATAATGCCTGTGCTGTCCTTTTGCATGATCCAGCAAGCCTTTTCTATGGTGGCACCAAGAAAATGGAATATGCTCCCTTTTGCTTGACTTAGTCTCTTTGTATCACAGTCTTTCTCTTGAGAAATATTTATTGACTTATTCATTTATCAGACCTGCAGCCTATCTTCCCTCCAAATGGTGCTCATGGCAACTAACAGCATTAAAAGTAGCACATTAACAAAAGCAAGGCAGATAAAAGACATTAATAACAGCCGATAAAGCACAAGCCAGATGAACAAATTGCAATGTACTTACAGTGACTGTAACAAGACAGCTGGTTAGGGCAAATACCTGTCTGAAATAAAATAAAATAAAATAAAACAAGCTTTCCTGAGATAATGGGTATCTTACTGCCAACTTAAATTGGAAACCTACTGATCACTACCCGTATTTACATGCTTCCAGCTTCTATCTGGCAAATACACAAAATCCATGTTCTACTGCTAAGATCTATGATACAACCCAACCCATCTGCTCAGACTTCATTAGACTTAAAACTAAAACAGAAATCATTTTTAAACTGAATCTAGTAGTTATAATTTTTTATTATTTTTATTCTAAAGTAAATGCAGGGGACACAACTTGGATCAGAAAAGCTACCCTATCCACAAGTTAGGGTTCCAGTACAGGTCAAGTTACCGCTGCCTAGAGTAAAAATGAGGTGAGGGACATGTTGCTGCTGGATGTGGATTTAAAGTAAGATCTGTTTTGGTGCAGAAACTCACAACAGGATTTAAGGATTTAAATCAGGCATTTCTCAGGCTCCTTCAGATTCTTGTTCGGATCAGCAGCCGTGCGACATGCATGGCATAAAGGCACCATAAGAGGCCTTTTCTGTGGTTGTAAAAGGTGCAAATCAGTTGTGTGAAGGGCTGCTGTGAAGTTACCCTCTAATTATGTGCTCAGTGAGGCATAATACCAAGCCATATGTTGATGTTGCGTGAATGAACCCTGAAAAGTCTTGGGCTCACATGCCGCCTCTCCTGCTCCTGTACAAAGCTTCCTGTCTCCTAACCTGAGTTTGCAGCAAACCACAGTTTGCTGAGTTTTGAATAGGTAAGCTATGACTTACACTTGCTTGCAGGCATGGATCACAATCCCGGGTTTGCTGTAATCAGAGATCAGAAGTTGAGAATAGCCCTGTGCCAAGGGGAAAAGAAGGAAAGGCGAAGAGGAAGCCCATGTGCCAAAGATCCCTCGGTGTTCACTGATGGGCCCTTAATAAGCAGAAACCAAAGATTCATGTAGAGAGCATTGTCAAAGAAAACTTAAATACTGGCTACAAAATGCTAGACACCAGTGCTGTTGAAACAAACAAAGAGTAAGTCACATACGTCAGCAAATATTATACGAAAAGGAGGCAGGAAACTAGTGAACCTTTAAATTATATTTCATCAAAGTTCAGTAGTTTTAGGATGGATTGAAGGAATTGCAAATATGTTTGCTTAGTTTTTTAAAAGGTGAAGCATCAAGAGTGCTGTGAAGTTAAGGGCAGTTATGAGAAGAATCTTAACCACACTCCTGGAAGAAAAGGGGTGGGGGAGAGAACGGATAAAGGGACTCAGACAGGGGAAGTCATGCATAACTAGCCTTTCCACACCACACAAAAGAAATTCAGCAGAGTGAAATATACTGACATTTTCAATAAGCACTTGAAAATGCTCCCCACCTGCCACAGAGATTAATGGCTGCGATAAAAAGCTGCGGTGTCCTGGACAGGAATGGGTAAACGGGCCTAATGTGCAGATTTTCATGCACAGCTGGTAGGATGGTGGTTTCCTGCCCTATTGTTCACAGTGACATGTTGGCTTCCAGGTATTAATTGGAAGATGGCATTGGATAACATGCACCTGTCTGCAGAAACCAGGCTGGTCAGGTTTCGTGCCGATTCCCAGAGCCATCCCGAAGTGCAAGTTCTCCCAAAGTGTTCCAGGAAATGATGCTGTTTACTTCCTCTGTGAGCTAGGCAGTTTTCTTAGAGCCACAGATTCCTAGGAAACATACGTGGCATGTGATGAGTGGCATTCCTGGTGCTCATGTCTCAGTCCCCTCAGAGGGAAAATAAGCTAGAAATTCACTACAAATAAACAATGGGCAGTTAAACTGGAGCTGTGCACAAATGGATTCTCAAAATATACCACCTTATTTGTGGGCAGAAAAGCACAGGGAAAAATTAGCAAATTTCTCCAGACCAAGAGAAATTCTCCCACCATTTCTCAACGGCAAGGTTTTCTACTGAGAGGAGTTGTGGCACAGCTTCTTTCTTTTTTCCATAAAGGCTACTCAAATATTTCTTGCATAGAATGCATGGTCTGCTGTAGCCCTGAAACAATCTCCCGCCAGACAATAAGGTTTGGACAATTCTGCAAACAATGGCTACCGGTTTCCAGCAGCTAAATGTTTTAAATGGCTGCCTGCATGTACCACAACCCACCATGGTTTAGATCATGTTAACTGGCTCATAATGGGCCAATGTGAATCGCAGATCTGTAAATATGAATTATATTTAGTGATATTGTTGTTTTATCTATATATTCTTAAATTATTATCCCTCAACTGCGTACTGCTTTATTTCACTCTCTTCTGTTTATTGCTGTGTGTTTTAATTGATTGTTTTTATTGTTATGGTGTGTTTTTATCTCACTGTAATCCACTTAGAGGGTCCTCAGGCCAAAAAGCAGAATATAAGTTTAATGAATAAATTAATAAGCTTGTTGAACACTGAGAATGAGTAGAACTGGTTATCTCAGTGCTTACCCAGAGCTGCAATTTTGTGGTCCGTAGGCAGGCACCCAAAGAACCTTAGGATTTATTGGGACTGCCCTCCTGAGGATGGAGAGGGAGAGGATTCCTGTAAGTCCCCCCTTACAGGAGGGCTTCTGACCTCAAGTGCCTCCTCCCAAGTCTCCCAAAAACCTCTGCAGAACTTACCTTTCTCTCAGCAGAGCTTGCAAGTTAGAAACTAGGGAGAAGAGGTGCGTTGGGGATGCATATTGGCATCAAGACATCCGTGACACTTAGACACACTCCCAAGTCAGCTCCTGGCCTATGCCAGTCCTGATCTGAGAGTAGATGAAATGCCTCCCATTTGTTTCAATGCAAGGAAATGGCACAGAAGAGGGAGATGGGGAGATGCTGCCACCATCCCTTCTGCCTGAGCCTGGCAGGGCTGTGCATGATTTGGAGGCTCCAAGGTGGTGCTCCAAAACGAAGGCAGAGCTGCTCTGTAGTGGCATCACACTTACTCTTTCCTGTTTGCTCAGCATGTGAAGGATCTTCACCTCCGAACAAGATTGTTTTCACTGCACAAGTTATAACTACATTACCTGCTCCATCCACAGCACTCACCTTATATGTTTCATATATCACTTAACATTATAACATTTATCCATAGTGTTCTAAATATGTTATTTCTTATTGCTGAGTACAAATAACTCCTTTTGGAGCAAGATTTTACTTTTTAGCTCTGGTTTTTATTTAATGTCGATTATTGACTTATCATAACAACATGGTTGTGATAAGACCATGATAAAACCAAGTTCTAGCACAATTTGGACTATAGCTTGTGGTATATAAATTTAAAAATAAATAAATACATGCATGCATGCATGCATGCATACATAGATAAAATAAATACTTCTGGTTTTATGAATATAAGTGCCACTAGGGTTGTAATGCAATAAAATGAAGCAGCCACCCTCATGTGATTTTAATATAGAGGCTAGCACACTTTTAACACTCCCTGGAGACTTCTTGGTTCTGAAGACACAATATTCTGACTCCAGTTCTGAAATGTGACAGTGGAAGCAAATGTCTTTCAGTTGGCATTGCTGATAACCCATTTAATTACCTGCCCTGTTGTTGACCTTGGACTACTTTTGATCACAACTGATTTGGGCCAAAGTTCACCTTCAGAATCAGACAGGAAAAGTCAGGTTACCTGAAAGCAATTTGTATCAACATTTGAGGAGAGAGGAGAGGAGAGGAGAGGAGAGGAGAGGAGAGGAGAGGAGAGGAGGTTTGTCATCTGATCTCTCCCTTCTGTTTAGGTCCCTCTGAGGTGCTTCTATCCCAACTCGAAAGCAAAAACCTCAACCAAGTATCTCTCTCCCACCCATTTTTCTGGAATATTTGAACTGGAAACAAGCAAGTATCACTTCTAAGAACAAGTACAGGCAGTTTAGCACAACTCAATTGGAGCAACGAGTTTGTGGCCCATCTGGATGGTGACAAACGCTGGACCAGTCAATTTCTTTTGCTGCTAGTCCAGGCATAAAAACGGAATATGACAAGTTGTGCCAGCATATGGATAATGATGAGCGTTGCATGTCCGATTAAGTTTGCGATTCCTGATTCAGCAAGCGATACGTGTATAGAAGCCTGCTTTGACAGGAGAATCTCTTTCTCTTAATCAGAGGATTTGAATAACTGTATTTCAGTCTTCATCCCAAAATATTAAAAACAGGAAATAAGAACCTGTCCAACTTGCTGGTTTACTGCAATAATGACAACAGCAGCAGCAGCAGCACCTCATCCATAAAAATGTATGTGCTAAATAATAAAAGATGTCTTCAAAAATATGCAGAAAAGTGTGCAAATCAGGAGTGGAAACAAAATATTAAAGGTTCCTATTTGGTAGAAGTGCCATATTTGATAATGATTAAAAGCTAAAAGCAACTCCATCAAATTTCTTTGGAATATTTTCAAGGACTATAGGATAACATTCCCTGTAGCAGCAGGAAAAATAACAGTCCAACAGCCTTGCTATAACATCAGCATATAACATTTATAAAAGATGATCACAAAATAGATTGTGCTGGATTCAGATTTAGTTTCACTTAGAGTAGACCTATTGAAATAATTGGAACTTTAGTCAATTTAGTTATCACTAAAATAAATTGGTTTCAGAGGATATACAGTAAGTAGGACTGGATCCAACCCATTATACAATTTGCAACCTTCAATATATATAACAACATATCACTGCCTTCACCATGATTCAGAAAGTGCCATAAGCATTTACAACTCCAGTATCAGTAATCTGTATCATACTGACAACATTTCTTTTATTGAAACCATTTTATTATGATGAACATGTATAATAACTGACGTTAAGCCCTAGTAAAAACCAGAGTTAAAAACATTGGTCCAAAAAGGAGTTATTATTATTCAACAATTTAAAAGCAACATATTTCAAACAAAACCACCACCCTCATGTTGTCCTAATGGGGAGCTTAACACACATTTAACACTTCCTGGAAACTTTTCGATTATGAAATGGCAATATCCTGCCCCTGTTCTGATGGGCATCAGCTGACACAAATCTCTCAGTTGGCATAATCCATTCAGATACCTGACTGTGTCAGAAATACACTTTCTGATGGTGGCAGATGGGCATGGGGGAAGCTACATACAGCACTGATAATAAGGAGCTCTGGTCCTGTGCAGAATTGGTCTCTGCTTAACGCACCAGATGCCTCTACACATACATAATGAGTTGCAATAGCTATTCCAGAAATTAACCTTCTGAAACGCAACAGATTCTGTATCCAATAAGGATTTTTCATTGTATTCATCGCTTGGAATAGGAATAGGATCAAATGATTGGTCTCTAATTTAGGGGCTTTGGGATCCGTCATGGCAGTGGCTAATAGATGGCAACCAGGAACATCAGCCTGACTTCATGACTTCAATTAGTTACCGTACAGTATTATAAAATACTGCAGCATTTTCATGATCTATGTGGTTCTGCCCTTCAGGAAGTTTGAGAGAGGGTTGGTTGCTGCAACACAGCAGGACCAGGGCTGGTCTGGTGGCCTGTGATGTGGTCCTTTCCTCTTCAAGGGGCAGGTCAAGGCTCATCTTTTAACCTGTAAAGTCCAACAGATCCTACCTAGTCCAGGCTAAAACTTGGAAGGATTGTGACATCTTAGGCTAAGTTTATATCTATGGAACATACATGCATCAGCCTATCGGCCACAATGGCTCCATGTTAAAGAAATCTAAACCTAATGGGCATGAAGAACACAGCTGTGGATCTCAATTTCTATGGGGAAGGGAGAAGAGAATAGACAACCTTCACCTGTTGCCCTTTCCATCTCCTGAGCCCTCATCTACTCCAGATGTTTGGGAATTTTTCTCCTGAGTCGCATGAGAAGGGTAAAAGTCCTTCCATTCACAGAAGGGCAATGCAGGGCCCAGAGCCGAAGTCTTGCATGCAGAAAGCTTAGTGACATGTATCATAAAAACCCAGGCTCACAGCGTTGAACTGGACATTCCACTTGTGTGTGTCTTATGATGCGTTTCTGTTTTCCATGTGCCAGATCTATGGATTTTCTGGCTACAGAGTCAAGGTAGCTTTGCAGAGCAAAACCAAAATGCTGGTTCCTGATATTGGGAGGAGGAGGACAGAGGCAACTGAACCTTTTCCCGCACACAGCATTTCTCAGCCCTCTTTCAATTTTGGTTTAACACGAAAGCTTAAACATTAAGATCCTCTTCAGAGACTTTTCTCCATGTCCACATGAGCTGAGACTAGGGGCATTAGGACAAAGGCAACTTTGGGCAGTTTGGGGGCCCAATGCCACCCCCATGGACTCCCTCCCAGAGGTCTTTCATTCACACAAGCGCACACACACACACACGCACACACAGTGGTAGCAATTAAAAAAAAAACTGCTCTTGGGTTTGCTGAGAATAAATGTTGCTTGTGTCAGGCTCAGTTTCTCCATTGCAGGCCTCAACCAGATGGGACTGTGCCTGGCTACTCCTCGCTTTTGTAGGTTCCTCATGTCTGCCAGCACTGGCACAGGTTGTACTGGGGATTGCGTGTTTGCATTTACTCACTTCCTCAAGATGGTGCTATTGGAGATACACCAGCATAGAGAGCTAGAAGCATATTTGCGTGGGGCAAAGCATGCAGTGGAGGCATCCCACATGGAAGGGGCATTTGCAAAGGCCCACTCCTGCCCTTTCCAGGCACTCCAATGTGCTGCTCTGCAGTCCATGTTTTGGGATTCGCTGGTTAAGCAGTTGCATTTGGATGTGAGGCATCTGAGTTCTCTTTTAGAGGAATCGGCTTTAGGCACTTACATTGGTGAGCATTGGTTTGGCAAATGGTTCAACTGACCACTTCTAAAAATTCTTACATCCTGGCAAGGTCTCGGGGAAACCCACATTTTCCCCAGCATCCCCAAAAAGGACACAAATAGTATTCTCAGGGTACCAATACAGCTGGATGTGCACTCACTAAAAATGGTAAAATGCTCCTCTGATTTTTTTCCCATTCTATAATTAGCAATAAAAAACAGCCATTTCCTAAACATTATGCAAGCTATAAATTATGAAGCCCACAGATTGGTGATTAAGAAAACAATTCTGAGCCAAGGAAAGAATATATTTAATTCTTATTTTAAAAATGTATGGCATACACTCTTTAAAAGATTTACACTTCCAAGCAAGCTTTTGCTTTGCTCCTTCCCTTTTGTATGAATCATAGATCAAGGCACTGAATGAATTTCTCCAGGATAACATAACTGTTTTATGTATAAGGGAACATCAGACTTTTTGTATATCCCAAGCAAGATCCCCAAATGGGTTTATCTTATCTCCTCTATGCTGTGATCCACCCACCAGTAAAATCAATAGGAATTGCAACCAGCAACATTATGTAGTTGGAGCTAGAAGTTGTTAAGTTTATCTGACCTAGACCTGTCCTCAATACCAACTTGCAAGCTAGCTTTTTAAAAACATATGTATCCCTTCTCTCTTTCTGTCTCTGTTTCCTCCTCCATCTTTCTCATGAAATGTCAACATTGTAAGTCATTTATTTTCCCTGGAAAACCCTTGGGATTGCATTTGAGGTGGTTCCTTCAAGAACTCTAGAAAAATTCATGATAAGCAGAAGGAGGAGGAGGAGATCCTGAACCCACTTAACTATGAACAAGTCACCAAAGAACCCATGGCTTTGTTGCTGAGTTGTTTTTAAAATGGCTTGCTGTGATGTGAAAAGCCAGCACAATTACTTGTGCATGGCTTGTTCCAAAAGGCTATACGTTTCTTTGGAAAGAGTAAGACCTCACTAGTCTGTGTCAGGCTGGCAATGCCTGCATGTCCAATCTCCATACAGCCTGCATGATCAGGAAAATTCCACGTGACTGCGTGTAAAATCAGGGGTTTCCACTTTTTTTCACTTTCTGGAATTGTAACAATTTGCATTGTACAAAAAATGGAGCAAAGGAGACCCAGAGACCAAAAGTGCACATCCCTCCATACATTAAAGCTAGAAAATTGGCATATGCAATTAATTTTATTTCTTCATAGTTTTACACTTTGGGAGAGATTTGTGGAAACTCACATTAAACAATGCACATTAGTTTATGCAAATTTGCCTAAAAGTTGAAAAAAGTATTCTTTCTACAATTTAGCCTATGGGGATGGAGAATGTTTTATGTTTAGCTTCTGAGTTCCATAACAATTCCAGAAAGTCTTTCTTTTATTTGTTTATTTCATAGAATCACAGAATAGAATGGTGGGAAGGGGCCAGGAAGGCCATTGAGTCCACCCCTCTGCTGGTGCAGGACGCCAATTATACCATCCCACTCAGATGGCTATCTGTTTTCTTCCTGAATGCTTCTGCTGTGGAACAGCACACAACTTTTCTTGGCAGCTGGTTCCACTGTTGTTCTGCTGCCACAGTCAGGATATCCTTCCTTGTGTCTAGTCTGCATCTGGTGTGGTGTAGTTTAAATCCATTCTTCTGAGTCCTACAACCTGGGATGAGTGAGAAGAGGGCTTTTCCTTCCTCTTTGTGACAGCCTTTGGGGTACCTGCAGAGTGCTATCATGTCACCTCACAGTCTTCTTTTCTCAAGGCTGGACAGGCCCACTTCTCTCACCCTCTCATCATAAGACTTATTTTCCAGGCCCTGCGCCATCTTTGTTGCCCTCCTCTGCTGTATATGGGAAAAGAAATGTAGCAGTGCTCCTAGCAAGCTTTCCATAACCTGCTGTCATCCAGATAGGCTGCAATACAACTCTGAGTACACCCACACATGCCCGTGCATGCACAGAACCATGAGGGCACCAGCTTGGAGAAGGCCACTCTCGGGTGACCCAACTTGGGCTGTGCTGTGTTCTCCCACCTGTTGTGCAATAGCTGCATGGCTCTCCTGAAAATGGGGAAAGTGTCAGTGACACGCTCAGGAAGCTGCACGTGGCCAGCACCACTCAGTCCAGCCATTCGGCAGAGGACAGTTTCGGTGGCGGTGGCCATGTGTCAGCTTCAACAGAGGGCAGTCCACCATTTGAACAGCCTGAGCCCAGTTTGACTGTAAAGAGCTACCAGCAGAAAGATCTGAGTCTTGCAGCTGCTCCTCAACAGAGGCTGGCAAATGCCCAGAGGCCACCTTGCAAGTGTCCTGCCCATTGGGGTGAGGGGTACTGCATTTCTCTTCCAATTAGAACAATGTCTATATTTGCAGCTATACATGTCAATTAGCATATGTAAGTTCTATGCCCACCAAGTGGTGCCCACCTTTTTCCTCTTTTTTGGTGATGCAGAAGCAGCCACCCAAGCACTGACGTTATCTTCCCACCCAAGGCATGCTGCTAAGTGGCTAATCACAGAGGTCTAAATAGCCAAAATGCTCAAGTTTACTATTCTTGGACATCCTCTGCAGTCAGGTGGAATACATAATTCTGCACATAATTTCAGATAAGCAAAGAGCTTCCTGCAAGTAGCCTAAAGGCACATTCCTATGCATGTTTAGACAGAGAAAAAGCCTTCATGCTGGGACATGCTGGGAGAGGTATGGCTTTTCTCCGTCAAGATCTGTGCCCTGAAGTTGCTTATAACTCCTGGGCCTCAAATGCAGCAATGTTACATGACGTGCCAGCAGGAACAGATCAGTTTATCTGGGTTCACGCTCATTCCCACCTTATGTCCACCATTTAGATCATCCCCAACCAAACATCGAGACCAGAATCTCACAACAGGGATTAAGGGACAGGCCTACAAGATGTCAGAAGGATGAAAAGAACCAGGGAAGGAACAAAAACCTAAACTATGACATATGAAGTCTTGCTACATTCAGGAAGGCTAATGAACGCAAAAGCTCCGGCATTAACCTTCAAGGGAAGAAAACTCAGCCTCGTGATTTAAATATTACCCAAGTCAGTATTTCACCATGACAAGCATTAGTAATGAATAATTAAGCATTTAATATAACATCGTTTAGGTGAAAAATGATTATTTTGCCATCGATGGCCTTAAAACCTATTCTGTGTTATTATACCACATTAAAGTAAGGGGTAAGAAGTTGATGAAATAAATGCTTTTTTGATAGCTGAGTTGAAAACCATTAAGGATATTAGGCTCCCCTTCTTTTCTCCTCTGTGAAGAGAGGCCCCACTGCGAGAATGTCATGAAAAATGTAAGAAGGAACATCCAACCTGGAAGGGGCTTGAGTCTCAGACTTGTCTGCCTGAAGTCAAACAGTGTTTTCCCTCTATAATACTATGTTAATGTCTTGGAAATAAATCTTTCAGCAGATGCCGATGCCACAACCTCCAAAAGGAAAACTTTAACCATTTCTCCCTGGAACTGATCTGAATTAAATGGATGCTGTTGTTTAGGCGCTCTTTGTCTTCGCTTTCTGCCTTAATGGGTACAATCCACCAGACTCTTTCCAAGCCCCAGTCAACTGAATGGGGCTCTGACTGTGTCCTCACTGATATTGGATCATAGCCCAATTCCTGTTCCTGTTCCAGATGAGGGCATTGGTTGGACCTCTCCTTGTGGTAAGAAACGGTGATTTACAGCAGACTTACTTGTTTGAGGAGCTTCATCCTGATCTTTTCCTACACATACCCAGCGTTAAACTAGACTCTTCATAATTCAGGCAGTCCTCGGAGAAGAAAAAGCAGGTTGCTTACCTGTAACTGATGTTCTTTGAGTGGCCATCTGTGCAGTCACACATATGGGTACTGCGCCTGTGCGGTGCCTTTGGCCAGAAGATTGATAGCTAATGGTTTTTGGCGGGAAGCTCCGCTCCCTCTCCCCCTTGTGGCCTATAAAGAGCGGAGCGTCTGCCATTTTGTTCAGTCTTTGCGACCGAACGTACTGTATCTTAATGGATTTTTTTTCGGTACCGTAAAGGAGATGGTCGGTACCGAAGATGCCCTCTCTCATCGACATTGAGCTGTCGATGCATCCACTCACCGACACCGAGCGGGGCCGGCGGGCAGGTTGTGTAACTGCACAGATGGCCACTCGAAGAACATCAGTTACAGGTAAGCAACCTGCTTTTCTTCGTCGTGGCCTCTGTGCATCACACATATGGGTAGATTAACAAGCTTACCATCAAAGAAGGAGGGAAAGTGTCCTCATCGAAAGACGGAGGAGAGAACAGCTCTACCAAAGGAGCAGTCCCGTCGAGCCCGAACATCGAGACGGTAATGCTTGGCGAAAGTGCAGGGATTCGCCCAAGTAGCGGCTCTGCAGACGTCCTCAATCAGAACCCCGGATGCTAATGCAGAAGATGTAGCGACAGCTCTAGTAGAATGGCCTCGAGGAACTGAAGGTAATTCGAGCTTAGCTAACTGATAACACAAGACAATACTGTGGACTATCCATTTAGAAAGCCTTTGTGGAGTGACTGGGTCGCCCTGATCTCTAGCCGAATATTTGATGAACAGTTTATTGGATCGCCTAATAGACTCCGTTTGCGATCGATAAAATGCTAAAGAACGTCGAGGGAGTGCAAGGATCTTTCCAAGGGATTTGACGGCGATGGAAAAAAGGCAGGCAGTACAATGTCTTGTCCTGTATGGAAAGGTGTAGAGACTTTGGGTAAGAAAGATGGGTCGAGACGTAAAATGACCTTTTCTCTGTGGAAGTTTAGATAAGGAGGGTCGACGCGGAGGGCACAAAGTTCACTGGCCC
>NW_025335269.1:34250772-34329238 GCF_004798865.1 Varanus komodoensis
AGCCGAATATTTGATGAACAGTTTATTGGATCGCCAAATAGACTCCGCGATCTATAAAAGGCTAAACAACGCTGAATGTCGAGGGAGTGCAAGGATCTTTCCAAGGGATTTGAGGCGATGGAAAAAAGGCAGGCAGTACAATGTCTTGTCCTGTATGGAAAGGTGTAGAGACTTTGGGTAAGAAAGATGGGTCGAGACGTAAAATGACCTTTTCTCTGTGGAAGTTTAGATAAGGAGGGTCGACGCGGAGGGCACAAAGTTCACTGGCCCTCCGGGCTGACGTGACAGCTACAAGGAACGCCGTCTTCCAAGAAACTAATCGGAGATCCACAGTCACCAAAGGTTCAAAGGTGGCCTTCATAAGGGCCTGTAGAACTACAGAAAGGCTCCACGTGGGCATAACCGGTCTAATTGATGGATTAAGATTATACAGTCCTTTCAAAAATCTCTTGAGGATAGGATGAGAAAATAGGGGTGATCCGTCGACTAAGCCACGGTGGTAGGCTATTGCGGCTGTATACACTTTAATAGAAGATGGCTTCAGTCCAGAGTGATGCAACTCCAGAAGGAACTGAAGAATTTGTTCGATTGATGAGACAAGTGGGGAAAACGAATAAGACTCGGCGAAGGTGGAAAAACGTTTCCATTTAGCCGTATATGACTTCCTTGTGGACGGCTTTAGGGCAGAGTCGATAATATGCTGAATCTCAGGGTGCAAGAGCGTTGGGTTTGAATTCGACGGGGTCTGTCTCGAACCGGATGGTATGGAGAGACTGTGGCAGTGAGAGGCACCCACATGGTTGGATTCGAGAATCGGAACCGAAGTGGTCAAAGAAATCGTCAGTACCGATGGATTAGTAGAAGCTGTCGGATTCGAGGCTCTCGAATCCGTCGTTGGCCCCAATGGAAGGTCAATCATTGAATCCGCCACGCTGTCAGGTTCAATGAGAGCAAGTCCGGGTGACAAAGTGTGCCGTCCATTTGCGTTATAAGATATGGAAGTGCCGGAAGATGAAGAAACTCCCCGCGGGAGATGTCGAGCAGTTTCGCAAACCACGCTTGACGTGGCCACCAAGGGGCAACTAGTATCCCCGATGCACGGTCGCTCACTATCTTTGCTATGACCCTCATCAGAAGAGGGATCAGAGGGAAAGCACAGAAGTTGATGTTGTCCCAAGGGATCATGAATGCGTCCCCTAGGGATGCTTGTCCGATTCCCGTTCTGGAACAGTAAGTCTCGCATACCCTGTTCCGTCGAGTAGCGAATAAGTCCACATCGGGGAACCCCCAGCGCCTGAAAAGGTGGTTGTGCGTACGAGGATCCAGTTCCCACTCGTGAGAAGTGAAGATGTGTCTGCTGAGAAGATCCATGTGCACGTTGTCTGTGCCAGCCAGATGAACGGCCATCAGAGTAATGTGTCTCCGAATGCACCAGTCCCAAATTCTCATAGAAAGCCTGGCTAAGGTTGGTGACTTCGTCCCTCCTTGCTTGTTCAGATAAAAAACGGTCGCTATATTGTCCGAAGTTATCTGAACGATCCGATGATGAAGGAGGTCTTCGAAAGAACGAAGGGCTTTGAAGACTGCCAGCAGCTCTAGGAAGTTGATATGATTCGTGGATTCTAGATGAATCCATGTTCCCTGGGTAGACAGGCCAGAGCATATCGCCCCCCATCCTAGGAGAGACGCGTCGGTACCGAGAGTTATCGAAGGAGGTCACGCCCTGAAGGGGACTCCCATCACGAGATTGGTCAGTTTCAGCCACCAGCACAGGGAGTGGAGCACGGAAGACAGGATCTGAATCCGTTTCGACTGTGGGTCTCTTTGTGGATGATACACCTTGTTGAAGAATAGTTGTAGTGGGCGAAGCCAAAGTCTGGCATGTGGAACTACGGCAACTGAGGAGGCCATATACCCCAGGACCCTCTGGATGGATCTCGCCGTAACCGTTCCCTCTCGTCGGATTCGATGGATATGGCGAGCGAGAGTCTGCTGTCTGTCCTGAGGGAGGAAGGCTTTCTCCAACGTCGAATCAGAGCGAGCTCCAATGAAGGTGAGCGTCTGTGTCGGAAGAAGAGATTTCTCTGTATTAATACGTAGGCCCAGACTATCTAGTAAGGTACGGGTTGTATGGATGGTGTCTAGGAGTCCTTATCTGGATTGCGAGACCAACAGCCAGTCATCGAGGTAAGGGTAAATTTGTATGCCCTGAAGGCATAGGAAGGCACAGACAGGAGCCATGCATTTGGTAAAAACTCTCGGAGCCACAGCCAGTCCAAAGGGTAGAACTGTGAACTCATAAAGTTGGTTTGCAACAGCAAAACGGAGGAAACGCCTGTAAGTTGGATGAATTGAAATATGAAAGTAGGCGTCCTTCAGGTCCAGTGAGGCGAACCAATCCCCTCTCCTTAACAATGGCAAAATGTTTTGAAGGGTGGTCATGCGAAACTTTCTCGGTATAATAAACTTATTCAAGTCCCGTAAATCCAAAATCGGACATAGACCACCATCCCGCTTGGGGACCGTAAAGTATCTGGAATAGAATCCATGAAGTCCGTCAGATGGAAATACTTGACAAATCGCTCCTTTAAGGAGAAGTTGATGTATTTCATCGAGAAGTACCGGCGAACATGAAGTAGACCGGATCGGACTCGATGGAGGAACGATGTTGAATTCTATTCGATAGCCATGTTGAACGATGGATAATACCCACCGGTCAGATATGATGGACTCCCAAATGGGGAGTTGGCTTCGGAGCCGATCCCCAGATGAGAGGGGGGTGGGTATTAGAGGAGCATGAGGAGTGGTTCGCCAGTCCCGTCAGCGCTGCCTCCGATCGTCGAAATGACGGCGGCCCTGTTGGAAGCGCTGTTGGGGCTGTTGTTGCTGGCAGTGTTGTGGCAGCTGTCTCTGCTGGTATGACTGCCTGTAGGATGGCTGATTCCAGGACCACTTACGTCTGTTGTGTGACTGGATCTCCATCCTGCGCGCCGTCATTCTTGACTCGTGCAGTTTCTTGAGTTTGTGGTTGGTACGTGAATGGAAGAGCCCGGAACCATCAAAAGGCATCTCTTCTATTCGCCGCTTGGTTTCCTCCGGGAAATTACAATTCCGAAGCCATGCGTGTCTCGGGAGGGAAACGGCACCGACCAAGGCCTGGGAGTCAGTGTCCACGTGGTGACATGCCATGGACAACTGCTGCACTGCGACCTGCATGGCTTCTTTGATTAGGACCTTTGCAAGGTCACCCTGGTGGTCTGGGATGGTGGAGGCGACGTTGTGGAGGCGCTGCATAATAAAATATTGATATCGCGCCAACGTCGCCTCGTAGTTGGAAATGTGAAGTCCTAAGCCCGAGGCAGCATAGACTCGCCTGGCCAGGGAATCTATTTTCTGGCCCTCATCCCTCGGTGCCGTATGTCCTCTTGCCTCCATGCCTTGCGAGGATTCAATGACCGCCGAGTTTGGTTTCGGGTGCTTTAACAGGAAGGGGTTGTCTTCTTCCCGGACCCTGTACATAGACTCATATCTCCTGGACGTCGGCTGAGGATGTGAAGGTAGGTCCCAGGGCTGCGTTATCACCTGCCACAGGGTATTTATAAGTGGCAGAATGATGGAGGTCGATTGCTCCCCTTGGATGACGTCGTAAAACTTGTCCGTCAATGGTCCTGTGCGCTGGGCAGCATCGATGTCCAGGGACTGGACAAGCCTCGACATCAGCTCCACGAAGGAGATGTGTGACTCATCGGGTGACGCAGCATCCTGGGATGTCACCACGATGTCCGGGGAGGTTGAGTCTACTTCAGAGTCATCTGAATCAGCACCGTAGTATGGTGGGGCAGAAGATGATGACTCCACCGGCAAGAAGGAGCGGCTGCTTCTGCTTTGCGGGGATCGAGGTGGTACCCTCCTTGAATCCACTGACCGTGGTTGGTCGCAGGGCGGAGGTGAGGATCATGCCCTGGGAGCAGGGTAGTATCCCACAGAGAGCGGGTCTCCCCAAGGTTGGTAGTAGGGACGACGCCAACTCTCTGGGCGTTGCTCTACCGAGCGGCTCCTCCGATTCCCTGGTGGGGACAGGCCAGCTTCTGTCTCCAACATCACCGTGGGCATCGGTGTCGGTGCCCTCATCCTAGGAGGGGAGTCCTGGATTTCCCCATCCGAAATAGGCCCCCGTAGAGTTGGAAGGGGTGCAGGCATCAGGTCGACCGCACGTCGGGGAGACCCTTGAGGGGTAACCCGCATGGCCTCCTGAAGGATCGGTTCAGGCGGGGTCGGTATCGTAACCGCCACCAGTACCGAGGGTCCCATCAGCTCTGAGTCTCAATGTCGGGGACGGTCTGTGGACTTAGCTTTCTTTGGAGGCTTAGAGGCCTTCTCCTTTCTGGCCTTCTTATGGCCTGCCGGCTTCTCTTCGGCATGCTTTCGCTTCTCATGCCTCTTTTTTGGTGAAGCAGAGGGTGCCACCGAAGCGGACGCACCTTCATCTGAAGGGCGTGAGGGTGGAGCCACAGAAGCAGAGCCAGGTTTTGGGATAGAGACGAACGGGTCTGATTGCATCAGAGCCCTATCCCAAAGGAGCCTCCGAAGCCGGTTTTCACGGTTCTTCCTAGCCTGCTTTGAGAAGGCTAGGCAATGAATGCACTTATCCGCCCTATGCCCCTCTCCAAGGCAGAGGAGGCATAGATTGTGCGGGGCAGTAGGTGCCATTTTTGACCCGCAGTCCGCACATTTGCAGAAAGCCGCTCGCTGTGCCATCGCAGAAGAAAAGAAGAAGAAGAAGCGAGATAGTGCAGAGGGTAAGTATATATTTTTGGGTTTGTTTTTTTTTTTTTGATAGATCGAAGAAAGAAATAACAAGAGAAAAACTATACAGAAGCAGGAACGAAGAAAGGGGAAAGTAGTATAAGGGCAATATATAAGGAGAGAACCAAGAATAGCCAAAGCGAAAGTTGAAAGTGGCACGAGGCACAGTGAATGGCTGTCGCAAAGACTGAACAAAATGTTGGACGCTCCGCTCTTTATAGGCCACAAGGGGGAGGGGGAGTGGAGCTTCCCACCAAAAACTGTTAGCTATCAATCTTCCGGCCAAAGGCACTGCGCAGGTGCAGTACCCATATGTGTGATGCACAGAGGCCACGACGAAGAACAAGAGATGTTGGAGTCTCAGAGTAGCACGATGCACAGGTTTGTCTTTGCCTACATATATCTAGTGGAATTCGGCTCATCAAAATGTCACAATTTTCAGCATTTCCCTGCTCCCTACCCCTGAGCCTCCTTCCCTCATTATCCTGGACATGATTGTAATTGTTTGGGGAGGCGACATGGGGCAGGGCCCAGTGCTCCCCCTATCCACACACAGGAAGGGTGTAGTTATGCAGAGTAGCCTGCACCTTTGCTGCAGAACCTGATAGTGTAGGTCAGGGGCCTCAAACTCACGGCCCGCGGGCCAGTTGCCGGGATGGGTGGCGCATGGGGGAGGGGCCCTGCAGCCTCCAAAGCACCAGCGGCGCCCGGGCCAGCCGTGGGATGAGCGGCCCACCACCACCGCAGGGGTGGAATACTTGATGCAGCCCAGCCTCACCCAGACTCTACTTCCAGCGGCCCCCAGGCCAGTTGAGTTTGAGACCCCTGGTGTAGGTTCATCATGATGTAACCGATGAGTAGATCACAGGCTCCCCTCTATGGATGACTCCCCAAAGCACAGGCAACTCTGCCCTCCCTTTCTACAGAATGATGATTAAGGGAAGGAGGAGTGAATAATGTGGAGCAGGGGAAGGAAAACTGAACATTGTGATATCAAGCTGAGCTCTACTAAACGTGGAATGGGAGGAGAGGTCTAGAAGGGTGGCAACTGTGCTTGGTAGAGTCACCAGCTAATGGAACATGAGGGTGCATTGTGCATAAACCATTTGTTTTTTTTAAACCATGCACAAAAAGAGGTGGATGCTGGCTGAAGAAAGCCTCCCTACTTTGGACATCAGGGCCCGCTGAGAAACCTTATATATTCGTGGGAGCTAGGTTCCGTCCGATCCAATCAAAGCAACATTCTCTTTGCAAAATAGCTCTTTATTTTCAATTCACAGCTAACAAACTATAGCCACAAGAACATTAGTCTCTCTGCATGACCAAAGTGTGTTGTGGCTCAAACTCGACATCCTGGACCCCACTCCCCCTGGGTGTGCCTCTTGGAGAAGGGCCAACCTCCTGGATCTGCTCAAGCCCTCTAACTGGGTAGCCCTTTAGCCCAATATCACAGCATGGGGTCAGGGACTGGGGTCAGTTCATCGCCTTCCTCTTCTGTGTCCCCTCCCTTCTCTTCTGAGCCCTGTCCGCTCCCATGGTCTGCCTGAGCACTGGAGGGAGAGGCCTTGAAATGAATGCATCCCCCTCCACCATCTCGATCCCCATGCTCCCCACTTCCCAGCTGCCACAGTCCTCATCCAAAGAGCAGGTACAACCCTGACCCTTCCTCTTTCATTCCGAACATGTACTAATAAAAAACTGTTATCGTTTGGTGTGAATCCTTTGACAGTGAAAAAGACACCATGCAGAGACAAGAGGCAGAAATCAGCAAGTCTGAAGGAACTTCCAAACCAGAACAAAACTGACAGGCAGGGGAGGCAAGAAATAGTGACCATAAATGGATTGAGTATGCTCAGTCTCAGTGGGGACAGGATGCTGACTAGGGTGAATACTCTGCAGTGATAAAGAAGGGCACTCATTTACATAAATGTTGAATATGCTAATCCACATGGAGCAATCAAAGTTCAAAAAATTTCAAATTTAGAAATCATTTGAATTGTTATAATTTAAAATGGAAATACAGTACACCTCACCATACAGTAGAAGACAGTGACCCGGTGAGATATTTGCTAACCTGTTCAACATGTTGTATAGCTGCTGTCAGTGGGCACATTAAAGGCCCTGCTCCTCCTCCTGAGGGTCTTTATCATTAAGCTGGACAATAGAGGATGACTTCAAAGCAGAAGATGGAATTCTGGAAACTCTTCATATGGAGGACATGTGGCCCATTTAAAGTGACAGTTGGCTGGAAGGAACAGAAAAGAGGAGGGATGGGGTGGGAGAACCCTTCCACAGTAACCAGCTGGAACTTTGAACAGGTACCCTCCACACTGCTACATTTTGTTGCAGTTCCCATTTGTCTGAAATATTTCTGTGATTTCCGTGTAAGTCTTTAAAAACCCAACGAACAACTAGATAACAACAGGAGCCAGACCAGGGAACAAACACATTCATCTGTCTGCACAGTGTCTCTTCTCAAGGAGGTTATCATCGCCATTGCCTGAACTCCTTTTCATGATAGTGCTCTGTGAGCCAGAGTGCTACATTTATGGAAAGAGGCTCTTTTTATTGGCTACAGATAATCAGGCAGGTTCACATTGAAGCCATTCTTCTGTATCTATCCCCTTACCAATTTATCTCTTAACTAACCGGCTACGAGAAGAATGGAAATATATTCGTCCAATAGCAGTGGAATACTTCAGAGGGAAACAAGCAGAGCAGCTAATATCTGGAGCCTGATTTGTTAAACCCATCTGTTTATTTTTGTAAAAGCCTTTTTATGCACAATATTGCTCTCCAGATGCACAGATACATAATGCAAAGTGAATGACATGGCACAATGAGGGATTGCTTAAGAGTAGGAGATCGCACTTGAACAATACTTAATAAATTAAACCCAACTCATAGATTTTGCAATCTCTCTTGCTCTTTCACACACAGGAATGCACGCATGCACCCGGACAGATCGCTTTTTCATTGTCTGTTCAAGAACTCTTCTGCATTTTAAAAACATTTTAGGAGAGTCGCCTTCCCTGCTTTTCAAGCTTCACTATCTTTAGCTCCTGGCACAGCCCCCAAGGTGACTTGGAGACCCTTCCTGGGCCATGGGGTGGCTCGGTGTGCCAGGCACAACTGGAGCTTCTCTGAGCCTCTCCTGCCATCTCCAATGAGGAGATGAGGAGCAGGCCTCAGGCAGACAGGCCGGCAAAATACAACAGAGTCAGCTGGCATTTGGGCTGGAGTTAACCTTCCTGTCCCCGAGAGCTTGCGGCTTTCTTCAGTGCTGCAGAATTTCCCAGCGCAGGCCCACATTCCTTCCAGTCCCTCTCCGGCGCATCCAGGAGCTCCACCAAGTCCAGCCCCTGCGCAGTGCAGCATGGCCATGACCAGCCTATCACAACGCTCCTCCCCTCTTGGGCTCCTCCCCGCCCAGAATGGACGCTTGCTTCCCCATTCTCCTCCGCCCCACATGCAGCCACCTAACAGCTGAGGAGCTCTCCTGGCTCCCCAGTCAAAAAGCCACCTCTGGTGGCACAGATCCCAGCCACAGATCCACAGATCCCAGCCACCAGCCAACTGGCTAGACAGTGCCAGCTGAGAATGAATGAACTGGAGCTTTTCTTTTTCTTCCCCTTTTAGTGGAATTCCAGAAGAGTGGGTTTGCTTTCATGGATTCCTGCCCAACTTTTACACAATGTGCATGAGAAAATCCTCAGAACCACACTTCACAGCCGTTGTGGTGTCTCCAAGTAAGATAGGGAGGATTTTGCATTCTAATATCTTATTGCAGCATAATTTAGACCAGAGATGTTGCTAGAAAGTCAACCGAACGAGTCTTTCCACTGGTGTCAATACATATCCTTTTCTTTCCTAAGCAAAATTGGCATGTGGAGGAGGAAAAGTCGGTGCACGGGGAAGTGAAGATTAACCCTGCCTTCCCCAACTTCGATTCCCCCACAAATCTCTTACACAGACATACATATTGCATGTCAGCTAAGCTTGGGCAAAAACTGGCTATTGGGACCCAGGAAATGATTTTCCTGAGCTTGCCTTGTGGGGGTGAGGATTGTTGGGGGTGAAGGTTAATTGCAGCATGGAGGACGGGTGATTCTGTGGGATTTCCCCCAGGAAAAAATGCCCCATACATGGCAATTAAGCTGAGGCATGTAACCTTCCATCAGCACCAATGGACACTTGGGGTTCTAAGGACTAGATTCCATGGGAATATGATCCATGGCTGGGGCTCTTGGCTTGCTTAAGCAGATATATGGCGAGGCAAGGCATTATACCTCTTGGAGCAGCCAAGAACATTGATAATTAATGCTGCATTTGTACCCACTCTGTGAGTGAGCAATTTTTATGCTTTCTGTACTCTGAAAACTGGACTGGGCACTCAGTTAAATTGGGATGTTCCTTGAGAAATGCCTGTTCCTGTAGATCCTTTTCAACCTTTGATGAGTGCTGCCTCTCCCCAGGTTCCCTTGACTACTGAAGTTAGAGTGATGCAGGCATGGAGCAGCACCTTCTCTGGAGAGATGGGGAAAGCCTGCCTCCCTCTCTTCTGATGTTTCTAATGTGTCAGTGTTTGGATTGTAAGCAGGGGCCTGGCCTCTTTCACACCCTAAAGCACCATATATGTGTGTACTATAATCTGCTGAGAGACATCTTCACTCTCCATCAGGCTGTTTACATGATGTTCTGTCCCCCAACTAACACATTTCTTTTGTGGAGGAGAGATACCTCTTTTTTTCTGATTTAGGGCACAGTTCTACATATTTTTAGAAAGAAAAAAAGACCCAAAACTCCCAGCATGCCTATCTAAATATGCACAAAATTGCACCAGAGGGATACTGTTTTGTATTTAACGCATTGTTTTTAATCGTGTTGTTACTTCTGCTACCTCACCATGAAAACAATTTGTGGGGGGTAGCCCTGTTAGTCCATTGCATCAAAGACAATGAAGAGTTTTGTGGCACCCCAAAGACTATCAAATGTATCTTTTGTGGGAGCTTCAGTACACTGGGGATCACTTCATCGGATGTGTGACACATTGAGCTGAGGTGCATAATTGGGTTGCGGGGTGGGGTGGGCTGCCCGGCAAGCAGTGAAGGCAGAGGGCAAGGAGAGAAAAGAAATACAGATGTCCAGGTAATGACAATGGCTTTAGAAGGGGTGGCTGTGCACACAACACCATTGCTGGACAGATACCCTTGAAATGCTGAGCTGAGTAACACATGCCATTTGGCTTTTAGAAAACAAATCCAGCCCCTTGTGCCCATTGAAGCTTCGGGAGACTGAGCTGAATCACTGCATGAGTTGTACTTCAGCTGCTCCCTGCTTCAATCTCCGTTTCAAGTATTTTGTTCAAGAACGGTCACTTTGCCTACAAGGAAAGAGTACAGTGAAAAGCTGACATGTGTGTCCCCCGCCCACCACTGGTGTTGCCTATTGCTCTTCCTGATATCTGAGTCCAGTTTTATTTATTTATTTATTTATTTATTTATTTATTTATTAATTAAAACATTGCCCTTCTGCACACAGACTGCCCAGCAGATGACACGTGCAAAGCCTGCAACGTAAAAACATCCTCCTACTTGTCCTTGGAGTATCGATGGCTGTTAGCCACAATGCCATGTTACCTCCAGATGTTAACCTCTCATGCCTTGTTGTGTTGTCCAAACCCAGACAGCAAAATAAGCATGGTCAAGTTTAAAATGTTTTAACAAATAATATTACCCCATATGGACTGAGGAATGTCTGATATTCAAGCTGGTTTCAAAAAAAGGAAGAGGCACTCAAGGTCATATTGCAAATATCCGTTGGGCACTGGAGTGCACCAAAGAATTTCGAAAGATCAGCCTATGCTTTACAGACTACACCAAAGCCTTTGATGGTGTGGATCACAAGATGCTATGGAGGGTCCTAAAAGACATGGATGAGGCTCAGTACACTTGATTGCCCTGATGCATGACCTGGAAGTTGTGGTTAGGGCAATATAGAGAGAAACAGAATGCTTTTCTATACGCAAAGGCATCAGACAAGGGTGTATTTTATCTCCCTGTCTGTTTAGTTAGTATGCAGAGCATATCCTTCAAAAAGCTGCACTAGGGTTAGAAGGAGTGAAAATTGGTGGAAACACAACAATGATTTATGATATGCAGCTGATCCCATATTTCTGGCAGAAAGCAGCAGTGAATTGAGCCAACTCCTACTGAACATGAAAGAAGAACATGCAAAAGGACTGTGGTTGAACATTAAGGAAACAAAAACCGTTCCTACAGAAGATTTATACAATGTCAACAAGGATGAAACTGAACTTGTGAAAGATTTTGCCTACCTTGGCTCAGTCATCATCAATTCAAAGGGAGACTGCAGCCAAGAAATCTGAAGATGACTGAAACTTGGAAAGGCATCAGTGAAGGAAGTAGATAAAATCATCAACTGTACTGATGTTTTTCAAGTGAGACAAGGGCCAAGATCATCCGCACTATTGTATTCCTGATCACTGTTCTGGGTGTGAAAGCCGGACAATGAAGAAAGCTAACAGGAAGAAAATGGACACATTCACAACATGGTACCGGTGGAGAGCATTGCAAAGAAGCTGGACTGACAAAAAGTCAAAGAAGTGGGTGCTAGATCAGATCAAGCCTGAAGTTTCCCTGGCAGCAAAAATGAGAAAGCTGAAGCTGTTGTACTTTGGGCACATCATGAGAAGGCGAGACTCACTGGGGAAGAGAATCTTGCCAGGGAAAGTCAAAGGCAGAAGAGGAAGTAGAAGAAAGAGAACGAGATGGATTGACTCCATAAAGGAAGTCACAGCTTTGAGTTTCCCAGAGCTGAGCTGGGCTATGAAGGACAGAACATTTTGTACGGCATTCATTCATAAGGTCACCATAAGTCGAAGATGAATTGACAGTACATAACAAGTCAAAATACCAGAGCACAGCCTGGCAAGAGTGGCAGAAAGACTTGCTGCTGTAGCCAAGAGGCTAGCAGGCAACCTCCGTACCCAGGCATCCCCATATGCTAAAGCAACACTGCGGAAAGCTGGGAAAGGCTTCTCCCCAGTAGTGGCGGGCAAGGACTATTCCAACGTTGAGAGGCAGTTGTCTTCTCTTAAATCTCACACTCCCACACCCTGGGGTTTCCCTCAGCTTTGGCCACTTCCCAAAGTGCTGTCCTCCCTGGGTAGATTTCAAAATGAGGCGACAGCTGGGGCTTCCTATCACCCCCTAAAAACAGCAATCCTGCTTGGAAGGAAAGAGAATTGAGGCGGTGCCACCCCAAAAACACTTTTTATAGGTTCTTGGGAAATAGCAGGAGGAAAGATTTGTGCCTCAGTTTTATCCACACTTCAGAAAATGAGGGCAGTACAGCACAGTAAAGGACCACATGAAACCCCCCAAAACCTCCCAATATTGTACTGAAGAGGCTGCTTTCCACATGCCCACTTTAAAAAAAAAAAAAAATTAGGAAGGACACGTGTCTGCATGGACCCAGCATATCTGCTTAATTGCAGCTTTGTAGGCTGACTGACTTTTTTAAATGTTTGCTTTTAAAGTCAACCCATGGGCAGCACTAAATGACTTGCTGCAGCTCCCAGGGAACATCTTGGTGAATCTTGGAGCATCCACTGGGAATCTGCAAGAGAACTGAGGGGGTAAGAAGGGGGAGGGGTGGCACACGACCCCTGAGGAACAGAGGAATTCCTGAGGAATTCCTCAGGTACAGAGGAATTTTAACCCCAGGGTTTGTTTAAAATTCCCAAGGCGTTTAAGATGTTATGTGAACCCAGTCATTGTCATGAACATGAAAAAGAAGCTGAATCCATCTCTCTGACTTTTATTTCACCAAGGATATAGTGCATTTGTCCACTTATGTTGTCACTTTATGCTAAAATTTGAGCATGGGGTATTTCTAGCTGCTGCTGCTTTACACAATAAAGCATTTTTTAACAGTTAAAGCTGCCCATTACAAGCAGGTATTGTGGGTGACAATTTTACTGGAGTCATAAACTATTGAAATAAAACAGTATCGCATGGAATCTCTCTGATCCTACCAACTACTCCATTTCAAGATCAATGCACTAGGAACAACTGGCTATTCCTGTGTCCTTGGGCCCAGGTGCTCTTACCCCTTTTGGCAGCCCCCTACTTTGTATATAAGACCTATTTAGCTGCCCTTCTACCCAGGTTGCAGAAGGTACCCTTCCTCCTAGGCTGCACCTAAGAGTAAGAAGGGTGGCAAATGGGTGACCCATCAGGGCAAGGGGGGCAAGTATGGCTCAAACTGGGAATGTTACTTCAATAGAGTTAATTATTGAACAGTGTTGCGTAATAGGCCAAATGAAGAAAATTTGGTGTGCAGTATGCAAAAGGCACACCACACCTAGGTCTTTAGGGAAACTTTATCCATAAATAGAATCTTTAAAATTTTCCCATGCCTGGCTTACAGATTTTGCACTGTATTTTCTGCAACTTTTTGGCGATACTAGAAAGCATTATTCCAATACATTATGGATTAATTTAAACACTGTTGGGCCCCAATAGGATTAAGACATCAAACTGAGAGTCCCCAAACAAGTATTATGTATTTCAAACACACACACACACACACACACACACACACACACACACACAGAGGGAGGGAGGGAGGGAGAGAGAGCAGAGGGAGGGAGGGAGGATCAAGTTTCTTTCAGTGAAAGTTACACATTACAAATGACCACCATGGCTAATAATTTAAGCATGGTCATAGGCTATCCCCTCCCCCAAAGACTCCCTCATGTATCCATTCTAAATGGTAATGACCAACTCTTTGGGACCATGTCCTATGGCAGAAGGCAACTTCCTACATTTTTAAAGTTCTCCTATGAATCTGTGAAATGATTGTTTCAACAGTGGCAGGGTGGAAAATTTAGGTTATATCCTGCAAACAGATCCAGTCTGAATGTTCCTCATTCAAAATTTCTTGATTTCATCATTCTGTATTTTCTAATGTGGCCAAAGGCTGGAACACGCTGATTTTCATTACATTTTCTTTCATTGTATGGTCTTATTTGTATGGAATGCATTGCATTCTGACAATAATATCCCCTTACCCAAAAGCATCCACCTAGATAAGGGGACACACTACAGGGTGGGGGGTTGGGGGTTCATCTATGAAGGACGAGAGAATAGCAACAAGGACATGCTGGGTTTAGCAGCAGGCACTTGAGAAAGAAAAGCAACTCTCACACTGAGGCTTGCAGAAAATGCATACTTGGGCTTGTCAGGACAAAGGGTTCCTGCCTCAGTACAAGGACTATCCAGCCCTGAGATCCCAATGGATGAATTAATACTGTAAAGTGTAGCCATGACAACCATACAGAACATGCACGGTATGTGCAGTATTGATTTTTCAGCCTCAGACAATGCAGGCACCTGGGCATCCAAGCATGGATGAAGGGCTTCTTGTGGAGGAAAAATCTTGCGGATGATGGCGTGGAGATGTTGGGGACAATGGAGAAGCACAAAGAACTCACCCTTACTGCTGAAATACCCTCCAGCAAGAGGGTTACTTTCAGATAATTAAGACAAACGACAGCTCGAGTCATGTTCATTAGGGCTCCTCGTTACTTTCTGACAGCCAATTAGCCGTGGTCAAGAAAAATGCCCATCCTTGGCCTTCTTAATGTTAGCATCCAATGCAAGGTAGCTGCAGTTGTAATGCAGACAACAGGCTGCTATAATGATGCTTAATAATAATCGCTTGGTGACCTCCAAGTTTCCATATAGGCTGTGAACTGAGGGATAAAATTGCTTGATATGTACCACAACAAGCTTAGATACAAGGTTCTCCAATTTAGTCTGCCCTGACAGGCTGAGGACAGCAGAGAACATGGGAGATTTTTAAAAACCAGTTATGGAAAGGAGGTACAATTATTTGGTTTCCTCACATCCCACAACTCTGGCTCCTCAAGTCAAGAAACCCAAGCTTACTAGCTCTTAGTTGGTGGATAACATGCCATATCCAAGTAACAAGCGAGAATCTTATTTCAGTTGTGTTTCAATAAGAAACTGCCAACATTGGCAACATTCTCCATTCTACAGGACAAGGAGAACTTGAGATTTTTAATTTTAAAAATTAAATATGAAAGAAACCAAAAGTGATAGATACTCCATTCAAGTCCAAGACTTTGAGTGCTTTGCTCTGAAAGTGGATTCAACCATTAGTGCTTAGTCAGAGCAGACACTTTTTACTTCTCTTCATCTTAAACACCAGGTGCATGGCAGGCAAGGACATTGTGCCTCTCTCCATGTACCTGTGGAATTTGCCTAGCGCAGAGGCATAAAAATATTATTTATGTTTAAGAATTTGCCAAAATGTGCCAAGTTTATATTCAGGGAAGAATTTGAGAACCTTTTACATAAAAAACCATGAACATGGGAGAAAGTGAAATGGACAGTTTCATACTTCCCTGGGTGCAGCCTAGGTGGAAGGGTACCTTCTGCAACCTGGGTTAGAAGGGCAGCTAAACGGGTCTTATATACCAAAGCACGGGGCTGCCAAAAAGGGTAAGAGCCCCCCTGCCCAAGGACACAGGAATGGCCAGTTGCTCAGAAACACAAGCCAAGAATCACATCAGACATGGGGAAGGGCTGTAGCTCACATCTCACCAAGATCTTACAGCTGCAGAAACCACTGTGTCAACAGTGTCCTGAGAGAGTTTGGCCACTAGATGGCACTGGATTTAGTTGTATCTGGCACTGGAAGTCCAGAACGGGACTTAGAAGTTTCCCAAAGCTTTTCTTTTCTTGTCTGAGAAAGACAACAAAAGTTGCTGCCCAGCCTACTGCTTGGTTGGTCCTCTAAGACTTTCATGACGACAACCACTAAAAGAAAGCACAATTATTAGCTGCAACATCTTAGCTCAGCACCAGGTGGCAAATATAGAGTGTGTGAAGCTGCCGCTGTTTAATATTTTGTGATGATTTTCTCATGCTGACATAATGAGCCATAATTGCTGTTATGAACTCATCCGAGTTGCCACATGCTTCATAACGCCGCACCAGATATTAATGTTAATGGCCCGTGACACCTGGACACCTGTTCTTCTTTCTGTTTCGTTTTTGCATTTGCTTCCTCATTTCCAGTTTGAAATGATGTGGGCTGTTTAGTTACACATCTATCTGTCCCAAACGCAGTAGAGTTTAGGTTTCTCCCCAATGAATAACTGCTGTGGTAAACAAAAACATTCTTTTTCTTCTTAAGTTTAATGTCTAAAAATAGTACACCTGATCATTTCGATTTGCCTGCCTACTGGAGGGGAAAGGCACTCTCCTTCGTTTTCTACCCCACTTAAAACAGTAGCAAGCAAATTGTCAGAGGAAATGCCCAGGCCTACAAGCATCAGGTCAAATGACATAGTTTTATTATCATTACTGTTGTTGTTGTTACTGTTATTATTTATCATGTCTTACAAAGCAAATCCCACACCACATATTGAAAAGAAAGAGGGGAAAAAAGTAAAATGGCATGTTATTCATGTTATTTGTGCAGTTTGTGCCTCTCTTTTTTATTACTTAAAAGTGAGCATCCAGGGCTCCAGTGTAGATCAGGAGCACGCCTGCATGCATGGAGGAGAGGTTGACCTTCTGTTCTGTTGTCACAGTCCTCTTCTTCACACAGCACATAGTTAAACTATGAGATTCACTGCTAGAGAAGTAGGGGTGGCCACTGATTTAGATGGATTTACAAGGGGATGGCGAAGAAGGCTATTGATGACTATTAGCCTCACTGGCTAGGTGCTAACTCCATGATCAGAGGCAGCATGCCTGTGCACACAGCTGGCTGGGGAGCTTGGGCAGGCAGAACTCTTCTCCCCATCCTGCTTGATGGGTCCTGTGGGCCGCTGGTTTGCCAGCATGTGAAGAGTGCTGGACTGGATGGACCATTGCTCTGATCCTACACGGCTTCTCTTACGTTCTTCTGTCCTACAAAAAGTTCTAATGGGATGCTTTCTTCCAATTGACAAAACATTCTCATTGCTTCATTTAATGTTATTTTTAAAAGTACCTACAGACCTGCACGCTATGTATTGCTTTGCATGGGCACCCCGCTTCCCTGTTGAGACATTTCAGGGGCTTGGTTTCCCTACAATCAAACTATATATTCTACTAACTGTGTTGGTGTAGCTGAGCTTGCTAGTTTGCTTGGAAGCACCCCAATTGGGACAAAGAGGATAGCGCTCTAGGAAAGAAGGGTTGACGCTTCCCTCTTGAAATTCAACCCCAACCTCCACTGAAGAGTTTTAAAAAAGGAAAGGTCCCCACTGGAATCCACCACTGTCTTTTCCTTCCAAATGGTGTTTACTCCTCCACCAGGACCAGGGGAGATGCAGCATCAATTCACACACATGTTTCACAACCTAAATAGCAGCATCGTGGAGCTAAGCAACAGCAGGACCACGTGGGGTGCAGGAGGAGAGTATGGCCTCCCCCACTGGTCTTGACAAAAAACACCTGGTGCCCCAATTTATGCCAGCAGTGACGGCTCCATCGGCTCCCTTTCCACCCACAGCAGTGCAGCAGCCTCTTACCCCACCCATCCCACCCTGCAGCTATTACTCACACGTAAGGAAAAGTGCACATTTGTGGCATTCATGCAATTCAGCTCATGTTTAGGTTGGCCTGAACACCCGGTCCTCCTAAACGCCAGATGGTACTGAATCCTCATAAGCTCTCTGCAGACATTTGCCCAAAGAGGCTTTTGGCATAAGCAAGGAGGTAGCCAGGGGGTTGTACTCCAGACCTGACCCCCATCCCCCATGTCCAACCCTCCCATTTTGATGGGGAAGGACTACAGGCTTCCTCTGCTCCATGCCACTGGATGATGTTCAGTGCAATGCAGCCACATTGCCCCACACGGCTGCAATACCCTTTCAGGCCTTACCTGTCAACATGCAGAGGTGAGGCATGGGTGGGGCAGACCTAGTGTGTGCACACCTGAAGAGGGCCATACTAAAAAGGGGGAGTCCTTCCAATCCCACCACCCTTCCTGCTAACCATTCTTAACACTGGCATCGGGAGCTGCCCATCCTGCAGCATCTCTTCCCATGAGCAAGGGGTTAGTCCTGAGTAAAGAAATACCTAACAGGCACTGCTACATTCTGGTGGACATCTTTCACAGCACTATGAACTATGACTATGATCATTAGTAATTCTGCATCTAATTGGTAATGCTTCTGGCTGTGCACTGTGCTTTATTCACCTTTTTAATTTGAAAAAAAGGCCAATGCTTGTTAATAGCACTTTTCAGCTTCTGGAGCTTTCAAACCCAGGACTGCAATTAACTGAAGAGGATGCAAGTGGTAGCAGTTAATAGAGTTTATGTGATAGAACTCACAACTGTGCTGCAATTACCAATTACTATGATTTTTATATAAATTTTGCATAAAGAGCAGAAAGCACCCATGAAGAGAAACAACAGCCATACTTCCTTTCCAAGAGCCATGGCTGAATTTTGACTGAACGATCACAAAGCAAAACTGGTATGCAGCCCACTTCTCAGCATATTTACTTACAAGCAAGTCTCCCTCTGTTCAACAGGGCTTGCTCCCAGCTCAGGGCACTAATGCTGCATTCCTGAACCCACTTAAAGACAGCCCTGAATTTAGCAGGGCTTATTTCCAAGCAGATTGGAGGAGGATAGCACTGCACCATTTTTTGCCCTAGCTGAAAAATAAAGTGCTCCTAGATGTGCTAACATACAGCAAAGAAACAGCAGTGTTGGATGCACATGTGCGCACATTTTGCGCCATTATAATT
This sequence comes from Varanus komodoensis, assembly GCF_004798865.1. Taxonomy (NCBI): domain Eukaryota; kingdom Metazoa; phylum Chordata; class Lepidosauria; order Squamata; family Varanidae; genus Varanus; species Varanus komodoensis. Next base: position 34,269,384 of record NW_025335269.1, read on the forward strand.
GCATGAATAGAGCTGCCAGGAGAACTCATTCATGGCACAGCAGAGTGCATGGTATGGGAGCGCGGTTCTGGACTTGTTTCAGAGCAGGGGCAGCAATGCCATCTGTCACAGCAGCAGGGAAAGTGATGGCATTCTTGCTCTGGCAAGTGAAGGAGCTGATATGGAGGCTCTCCTGTTTTGCTTTTGCTTGTGACCAAGTAGTATACTTAGTTAGAGGATGAGAAAAAGAATCAGGCTTCTGGATAGTTCTCTCCTCTTCTTCTACGCTAGCAGCTTAAATAGTAAGGCTTCTTTGCCAGATAGTTTGTCTTCTCCATTAAAAGTTAAAGGTTGCGTTTCAGCTAGCTGAGAGTTTTTGGTTAAAGCTCTGTCTTTTGCAAGAGGAACCTGTGTCATCAGAAGCAAGCACCATGAGTTCAAAGGAGCTTGTTTCTGGAAGAGGGAACCCTCTCCCAAAACACACTCTGTCCAAGTACAACCAGCAGGCTTGGGTTGCCATATGCAAGACCCTTAAATGCGATGGAATACACTAATTACAGAACTCAGACATGGTACATTAGCATACCTAATTTGTGTAATTTCCAGCAGGTACTTCATCTCTGCTCCTGCCATATACCAGAGGCTCCAAGGGAAAAAGAGAGGGAAGGTCATTGTACCTGGCCATTTTTCACTGTCAAAGGATGGAGCTGGAGGCACCTCACTCCAGCTTCACTTCTCCGAGAGTGCAGAAGTATAAACTGAAGACTGAACAAGCTGCACTGCTTCACCTCTCTTTCCTCCAATTCCTTCAACCATGATGCACCTTTATGTACCTCTTTACTAAGAAGGAGTGATGTTAACCATAAAGGGTGGGGCTCTTTTTTCCCCTTGATTAGTTTCATGTCTTTCAGGTCTCATGTATGAAGCAAAAGTAACTTAATGCTAATGATAAATACGGAGTTTGACATTAGTTCAAGGGGAAGGAGGATGAGTAATGCCACTATCTGTAGCTAAAAGGAAACCCAGCACCTGTGCTTCAGAAAACTTGGAGTTTAGATGTGCAGCCACATGTAAACCAAAATCCAGCAGAGAACCATAATAAAGAACAAAGTTAAAGCCCAAAATTGCAGTTAGCTTGAGTTTAAACTATTTGACCCACCAAAAAATATTTCCTTTCCTTTCTCCATTTGGCAAACTATCCCATGCTTCTCTGGGACTTGAGTTTATTAGTTTTGGAAGAATCTTCTTAGGCAATACAAAATGTTCATTAGATTCTCATGATATTTAGCCATATGTTAAAGATCAGAGAATCTATGCAACCAAAGGGAAAGTAAAGGGTGATTTGTATTTTTAGTGTGTTGAAAAGTCTAATATTTATAGAATTAAGTCAAGCCACAGATAAGCCTCTCGCTCTTACTTGGGGTCTTATACACCTTGCTTGCTAATTTACTTATTTTTATAAGCTGCCTTTCTGACCATATCCAAGCAAGGTGTCTAGCAATATAACAATAAAATATGACAGACTATAACATTAATAAACAAAATATACAAGCATATAAACCAGTATGCAACCATTTCCAAGTCAAAGTAATAAAACCATTTAACAGCAGCATATCCAGAAAACATGCCTGTTAAAAGCCATTTGAAATAGGTGGATTGTTACACTCTTTTGAATAACGCAGTGGAAAGGGCAATCCTTTAAGAGGAAGTTCAGGAAGGAGACCTTGCCCTTACTACTTGAGTCTAACAGCTCTTAAGGATAGGCCAATGAGCAGGGCTTACAAAGCTTATTCTAAAACATAGGATCATTCATATGGGTGCCCTTTAGATAACATGGCCATGAACTGCCTAGGGCTTTAAAAAATTTAGCTCAGGAAGACCAGAAATATAGACTCATTTATATTACAGTTAGAATTCCCATGGACTTTTCAATGTGCTCAGTGTTAAATTCTATAGTTTGCAGAAAAGCAAAACAATGCAGTAAACGAGCATCTTGAGCAAAACATCTTGCGCCATTTTTTTAAAGAGTTTTTAGAACTTAAAGAGATGAAGCAGGTCTTGTGGCACTGAATTGATTCATGGAGGAACAACTGGAATCTAGACTGCTGGAAAATACAACTAGCTCTGGAATCAGTTTCTGAGCTCATGCCAAACTAGCATCACTATCAGTACTAAGATATGGAAGCATCCCAACACCTCCCAGTATAAAAGTAACACAATTTTTAACAATAAACATTCTTGTGACACCTTGAGGACCAATACTTTTATTATGGCATAATCTTTCATGAGCTGTAGTGCATGAAAGTTGATGCCATAGTGAAATTAGTTAATCTTTAATATGCCACAGAGTCCAACTGGACTGCCCTTTTGGCAATTGGCACCATGTTTCAGAAAGTCACATTTCTCCAGTTCATCTGAAGTGCAGTGGCCATATGTCATTCAGAAGGAACCCAACCTGAGTGGGGCCTTTGATCAGTTAATTGCTTCTGTCAGAATATGCTATCCTCTTGCCCTCACATGCAATAGCCTGCATGGGCATCAATGTGCATGCATTCAGCTTCACCCTTCTCAATGCTTTGCTCCCATCAGTCATAGGAGGAGCGTGATTCTCTGTGGTATCTAGTGGGGGGATGCATTTCCTTTGTGGAGCATCTGACATTCAAGACCTCAGTTCCTCTACCTTTACTCCCTTTTCCTCACTGCAGAAGCTTGCCAAGGGTAATGCTTCCTCCTGCAGGTTCTCCAGTCATTGCTTTGCCAGACTGCCTCATGACTGAGAATCACCTGCTTCTTGCCTGCTTCCACCTAGTCCCTGCCCCAACCCCTGTTGTCCTGGCCTTCCCCAGCCAGTATTTGAAGGAGAGTAGTTACCATTTCCCTTGCAATCAAACTTACCATCCCATTTTCAGTAGATGATGGCTATGGTGAAGTATCAATTTAAAAAAAAACCTAACAGTTAAAACAATAGCATATAACATTAAACATCCAGTTGAAATAAATCACAAAAATACTGTGCACCCTGTCACCGGAACCATAGGATACACGTTGAAAACACATTCAAAAATTCTTTCAGGAAATCTCCCTTTCCGAAATGACGGCAATGGTTCTTGAGAAGGTTCAAATCCTTTCCCCTTTTTAAACACATATTCAATAAATTCACCTCAAATCTTGTTAAACTTATTTTTCTTTATATGGCTTTTTCTCACTTTGATATCTCAAGTTAATTTATCATTAATAGCTGTATTCCAAACTTCTCTATACCAATCCCACTATTAATAACTGTACTTCACTTTCCAGCTCTTAGCTATGATCAATCTCACAGCTATTGTTAATCTCACCATTATGAGGGCTACCATTCCTCCTTCTGTGTTTTAGTAGCCTGCAGGGTTCCATTCCATGAGGCTGGGCCTGCAGATCATCGCTCAGCACCCGAGGGTGTTCACTTGCACCATCCCGGCTTTCAAGGCCACGGTAAAACTGTCCCCAATGGATGAACTACAGGTTGATGAGTGCTTTCTGCCCCCTCGCCCACTGCTCTGACAGCCTTAGCAGATGTTTCCAGCTAGCTCAGTATTGGCTAATAGAGATCCCCTCAGATTTGCTAAAGGCTTTGGGGTATAAAACCAGGTGGGAAAGATGCTTTGATTTTCATCTGGTTTCATTTTGCTCTTTCTATTGTCTGCTCTGGCTTGAAAGTTTCATGAGATCCTGTTTTATTAAAGAGCCACACCACTGGTACTTCAAACAAGGTTTAGTCCATTTTGGTGTTTTGCCCTGTAAGTATTGTCTCCAAACCCTGCTGTATTTCTTTTGCATGTCATTCCCTTTCCCGTGCCTGTAAATAAATTTATCACCTATCATATGCAAATATCTGTGCTGCATTCCAATTAAACCTAGGTAGTAAGTCCAGAGCTTTCCTCTTGGTTATTTCTGCTGCATAAGGTTTCAGGTCTCAAGCTTTGAAATATAAAAAGTGCTGGCTTGTACCTTTACCTCTTACATCTAGGGGTTTTCTGCAATGACTGTGAGTCCCCTGGATCAGGCTAAGTTGGATGTAAGGATTGGGGCAGCCTCCCTTACTGGGCTGGCATTCAGTTCAAGCAACGTTTTGTCCCTGTCTGCACATTCCTCCCTTTATAAACTACCAAGAAAGGGAAAGCAATCCCCACGCCTGCATGTAAGTGTGAACTGGTGGTCCTGGAAGGCTGTTTGTGCCTGGAGGAATACGAAGTCACAGTCCTGAAGGTGCACTGGTGCCTTCTTCAGCAGAGCTTGCCACAGAGCTCTCCAGGCTGTGTTCATGGCCACTCGCTTGCCTCCTGCACCTCGCCTGTGCAGTAGGCATGGTGATGTGACGCATTCACCCCTGGCAGGCCTGCTTGTATCGATCCCTTCCCTGTATCGATACTTGTGAATAAGGTGGCCAGCTCAGTCCCGATCTGAGACACTGGCAGTGTTTCCAGTGACACAGCAGCCAAGTCTGTTGGTTTCCCACCATTCTGGGATTTTCTGAACAGTATGGCTTCCCCTCTCCTCCCAGACTGGGTGATTAAAGGATATGGCAGCCAATCAGCCAGTGTAACACCAACACACCTCTCCTTCCTCCATCCCCGCTATAGTTATGGTATAGGATTGCTCTGTTATATTACATGTAACAAACTGGGGAAAGCTGGTTTTCAACTAAAATGACGTAGCAGCTTGGCTTCAAAAGAATGCCCATCTGTTACTAAATTTGTGATCAATTTTTCTCCATACTGTTTTATCACATTAGGATGCCAAGAAATTATTTCCCCTTATGGAACAAAACAGTAACAAATGAGGGCCAAAGTCTGATTTTATTCTTGGATACAAAGGATCCTTAAAAGTAATGTACACTTGCACAGCAAGAGGTGTAGTAATACATTTCCCAAGGACATAATCCTATGCATATGAGACAGAAAAAGGTAAAGTATCTCCCAGCATTCCCCAGGCAACCCACAAGGAGTGATGGGAGTTCTGGGATGTTTTTTCTATCTATACATGCACCCTTAATATGGAGCACTCCAATTCCCAGTCACTGGACTTCCACTTTTATTTATCTAATGTATTGCTTTGCCTGCTAAGGCACACCTCCTGGTATGCTCCAGATGTTCTGACCATTAAACATGCTCATTAGAGCTGATGGAAATTGAAATCCAAACCATGGGATGGCACCAAGCTGGGAAAGGTTGTGTAAGGGCTACATCAACTTTTAAAAAATCTGTGTAGGAAACTTTCTCACTTGTTTTCTCAAAAAAATTGACAAAAGAGTGAAAGGGTTTTAGCAGGCTGTAGCAATGGGCACAGCATTTCAAATGTCAGATACAGGATGGTTGCCTTTGTGAATCACAGAAATGTCACTACTGACTTCATGGCACTTCTAGATACTGAGTCTGTCCACTTCTCCAATGCCCCACCTTTATTTTATCCATACTGTGGTAAAGATGGCATGTTTTGACTGCTGCGGTCGCATGTTCTCTTGCTGGTGCCTTTCCTGAGCAGTGGCCCTGAATTTGCCCCTGAAAACCCTTGCTAGTAAAATAGCATTTCTTAATTGCTTTGCACCTGCTCCAAATGTTTCATGAATGGTAAAACAATCCATTACTTGAGTCAGTGTTTATTAATCATTCAGAAAGCTGTATTTTAGAAAGGGAGGAATGAAAAAAATGATTTAATCAGGGAATATCTCATAATTATTTCTCAGCCAGCATTTATTAATCATATTTCTATAGCCATCCAAAGAGGGTAGTGTTATGGATATTTGACTGTATCATCATCTGGATCAGAAATTTTAACTAGCCAACTTTAAAAAAATCTTCTAAAAATCATATGTGCCTTAAATGTTCCAGCAACTGTGTGAACTTCTTTGGGTGAGCTATTTGTCAAATAATATTTCAAGAAAAGAATTCCATATTAGATTAGCCAAGTGTCTGAGCTTCATCTGGAATATTAATATGCAATATTTACCTACCGCACCCTACCCCACCCCACAAGATAATAGGAACAAATGCCAATAATTCAATCCTAAAGGAAGAGTGTAAAGTGATCCCCAGTATTAGGACCCAATTTGCCATTGTTGTTAATGACTCCTGTTTCCTTGGGGCAAAAGCTTATATAGTCTTGCTAACTGCAGACCATTTACCAGACTCAAAGAGGTCCATTTGTCTGACACATGTGAAAGGAGTTTTGCCTCTGTTCCCCATAAACTATGGAATGAGCTGCCTCAAGAAGGACCATTTGCCCCCAGTCCTTAGCCATCGAGAATGGGAGCAGAGACATTGCAAGGTCTTTTGACATTTGTCCATTGAAAATGTGTAAGTGAGGGTATAATCCTTAGTATGCTTATACATGTTGAGACAGAAAAAAATATAAACTTTCCAGCATTCCCCAGAAAGCCAGACTGGCTGGAGAATGTCGGAAGCTGTAGGATCTTTTTCCTGTCTCGCCATGCACAGGATCTCACTCTTAACCTACCAGTTTTGACATTGCTTTTTTCTTGTGCTGAACAGTTTGATACTTACTTGATAACTTGTTCACACACAAGGCAGTACATACATTTTAATGCTGTTGTTACTACAGTATGTACCTTCAAGTCATCTCCAACTAGTGGCAACCTTATGAATGAAACCCCTACAAACTATTCCATCTTTTACACAGCTCAGCTCAGCTCTCGAACACTCAAGGCTGTGGTTTCCAGTCAATCCATCTCATTCTCATTCTTCTACCTCTTCTGCCTTACCCTTTCTCTAGCTCGATTCTCTTCCCCAGTGAGTCTCGCCTTCTCATGATGTGCCCAAAGTACAACAGCTTCAGTTTTCTCATTTTTGCTGCCAGGGAAATTTCAGGCTTGATCTGATTTAGCACCCACTTCTTTGACTTTTGGTCAGTCCAGCTGCTTTGCAAGGCTCTCCTCCAGCACCATGTTTCGAATGTGTCCATTTTCTTCCTGAAAGTTTTCTTCCTTGTCCAGCTTTCATACCCATACAATATGATCAGGAATACAATAGTGCAGATGATCTCGGCACTGGCCTCCAGCAAAACATCCATGCACTAGTTGCATACCTGCTACCCTTCAAAGTCTCAATCTTTTAATTTCTTGGCTGCAGACTGGTCTTCCTTCGAATTGATGATGAGTGAGCCAAGGTATGCAAAATTGTTCACTGATATCAGTTTCTTCATTGTTGACAGTAAAGTTGTATAAATCTTCTGTAGGAACGGTTTTTGTTTCCTTAATGTTCAACCACAGTCCTTTTGCATGTTCTTCTTTCATGTTCAGTAGGAGTTGGCTCAATTCACTGCTGCTTTCTGCCAGAAATATGGGATCAGCTGCATATCATAAATCATTGTTGTGTTTCCACCAATTTTCACTCCTTCTAACCCTAGTGCAGCTTTTTGAAGGATATGCTCTGCATACTAACTAAACAGACAGGGAGATAAAATACACCCTTGTCTGATGCCTTTGCGTATAGAAAAGCATTCTGTTTCTCTCTATATTGCCCTAACCACAACTTCCAGGTCATGCATCAGGGCAATCAAGTGTACTGAGCCTCATCCATGTCTTTTAGGACCCTCCATAGCATCTTGTGATCCATACCATCAAAGGCTTTGGTGTAGTCTGTAAAGCATAGGCTGATCTTTCGAAATTCTTTGGTGCACTCCAGTGCCCAACGTATATTTGCAGTATGATCTTTGAGTGCCTCTTCCTTTTTGGAAACCTGCTTGAAAATCAAGAAATTTTTGTTTCATATAGGGTAAAATTTTTGTTGCAGCCGCTTGAGTGTCACTTTGCTTATGTGGAATACTAGTGCAAGGGTACATGGTTGCTGAACTCCTTAGCATCACCTTTCTTGGGGATTTGTATATATATTGAACATTTCCCATCTGTTGGCCATGATTTTCTTTTCCTGATTAGTTCATGCTAGAATATGGTATTAGGGCAGCTTTTCCAAACTTGGTGCCCTCTCGATGTGTCAAACTCTAATTGCCATATGCCCCAACAATGGTGGTTTGGGATGCTCTGGATGCTCAACGCATTTAGAGGGTCCTAACTTGTGGGGAAAGCTATACTAGAACATGATGTGATATCATTCTTATTTATACATGTCTAAGATCTCAAATTTCATTTCCTTCTGGTGGAAGGGATGTTTGGAAGGGACAGGAAAAATATTTCCTACCCAAACACAACATGTTTTGTATGAAACATGAGTTTACCCAACAGAAAAGAGTTTTGTTTTCTTTCAGATCTATTTCCTGAGATCTATAAATTTGTATGTATGGGCCAACAGATGAGTATTCACGTGCCATTTAAATAATGCATTAATGTAGCTATGGTGCTCTTATTTTATTATACCCAAGAGTAAAGTGTTGTTCCACATGGGAAATAGTATCAGATTTTGATCTAGACTGTGAAGGCCGGTCAGTAATTAGGAACTGTGCTAGCTATCAGTGTAACAAGTTTGCATTAAAGAATAGATACACATTGATACAAATATTTTCTCCTTCTGGCTATGTTGCAGGGCAGTTTAATTCCCCAAAGAGGAGCAGTATGGGTATATTAAGAAGACTTGTACCGCATAAATTAAAACTAACAAACCTGCTGGGATTTTCCCCATTTAAGTCTACTTTTAGACAAATATTGCTCTTCATAAACTTAATTCTCCAAACATAGCACATTACGATGCCCCTAAGAAATTTGCAAAGTAATCTGGTGTAACCACTGTCTCTGCTATTCTGCTCCCTGGACCGTTGGTTTTTCCCAGACACTTGGCTTCCTAACCTGAACACTTGCAGAAACACTTGTATCAAATGAGAAAAAAACGCATTAGTCTTTCTGCACTGAGATTATACTGGTGTATCAACAAAATACTTTAATTTTTTCTTGGGGTCTTCTGGGGCATGGGAATCACTGGGACCATATCTATGCCTAGTCAGCTTTTTCCACTCTACATGAGGAACACTGTGTGAAGAGACAGAGGAGTTGTGCGGGCTTGCAGTGATGCACCATCCCAGCCACTGGTGGCCTCTTTCCGAGGCTGCACAGGCACGGCAAGGTGTGCAGAGGGGAGGCTGTCAAACACATGGACTGTGGCCATGGAAGGGGACACAAGGGCAGGCCAGAACTGGTGTACATGGCTAAGATGGAAAGAGATACACCTGAACAGGACTTCAGATCTATTCAGCTGAAAACCACAAGTCACTCCAACAGTATAATCAGATATACAGCAGTCTCCAGGAAAACGGCAGGGATGGGGTTGGGTTGGGGTTAGGGTTCAGGTTCATCCCATGGTCCTCCAGGGTTTATTGTCCCTCCTGGGAATAATGGAGAAGGACCACAAGGGCTGGAAGGGTGGGCAGAGGATGGTTTTCTAAGCTCGCAGCATCCTTCCTTCCATGTGTGTGCGGGTGCATGTGGGTGGGGGATTACTCTCCCCCATCTGCACAAGATCTGCCACTGGAGGTTTATTTTGATAGGTGTGTTTAAAGCATGTGCATTTGTTATATGATTTTACCATGAGCCATTCTGAAGGGATGATTTAATCATTGTGTAGTAAGGAATATAAACAAACAAATACCCTAAATCTGACTAACCTAGAAATTCAAGGAGAACCTCTTCTTATGCTTCTCAAGACAAATCATTGCACAAAGCACCAATGGGGAACAGCTTGCATGCAAGGGCGACTTGCATATAAATTTGTGCCTCTACATTTCCTCTTCAGGGAAGCTGCTGCCTATGAACGTGCATTACTCAACTACCTGGTGTACTGCAAGAGGCTTTGCTGTTCTTATTCTTGTTATGAAATGAATTTATTGGACTTTGGTCAAATAAGACTTCTGCACCATGTATAGCAGAGCAAATCCGCATCTGACTGGTGAGGAACAATTTTTAATGCCTTGTCAATGATGATGCTGGTGATGAGGGTAAGGTTCCCCTTGTATTACAGCCAGTGGAGAGCTTGCCTTGGAATATTTAGGCTGAAACTCAGTCGGGGGCAATACAATTTTGTCTGGATTGGCAGAACTATAACTCAGTGATCACTGGCTACTTTACAAGCCAAACCTTATTATTAAACCCCCTGAGGTGTCTGAACCAACAATGAAAATAGGTAATGTTGGAAGAAAGGAAAGTTTACACTAGCACTCATTCCAAGGCTGAGCAAAGCATACTTTTGGAGTCCTAACCTTTAGAGTTACCTGACCACATTATTCTTTTGAAGCAGCTGGGGAAAATCACAAATAATAAAATATGGGTTTTACAACTTCTGGCTGACTGTCACTCTCTCATCCAGTGAGTTCCGTGCAAGACGGTTTCTGTTCAGCTTTGTGATTTTACACAAACAGGTTTTATTGAAACAGAAGCCCTATTTTAATGCAGTGTTCAAGTGTCAATGAAACATATCAGAAAGAAGGTGGACATATGCCCTACTTTACACAGGACAATCCTTTATTTGAATAACGACCAGAGAACAGTCCTCTACTTGAAGGCATTCTCTTGTTCAGAGATGGGGAATACTCGTATGTAATTCTCTAGGTGTTCTCCCTGCATAGTTCTCTGGACACTGTCCCATGTTCCCTCACCACTGGTTATGCCAGCTGAGACTGATGCAAGTTGCCCTTGAACAACATCCGGAGGGGGGGAGCACACTCTTGCTGTAGCCAAAATTCAGGTCCAGGTTAAAGACAATGAACCATCAGAAGGGAGAGCTGAGGCTTCCTATGGTGAGACTCACTGCATTTCTATTTAAATAGCAGTGATTATCTCTAAACCTGCATCTTTATATATAAATATATAATTGTATATAAATCAGCATTTGCAAATTTTATGTAAATTGGTGCCCTCTTTTCCAGCAACACAGAAGTGGCCAGCCTGAAGGCACATAAGGCATCTGCCATTCTTACCTACCTGCAAGAAGGTAACCAGGCCTGATATTTCAAGTGCTCACTTCAGCCCCTGGTACTATCCCATTCACAGGGTGGTTCAGCCCTGCTCAGTGCCTGTATGTGGTCAATGAGCAAGATATACAAAGGCTTGGGGTAGTGTGTATATCCTGAGGCTTTTGTAAACTACTGATAGAACAGAGTAAGATGAGAGGCAGAAGGAAATTGCCATCTATTGTACTCATTATGAATGCCTACTCATTGTACTTGCAGTGTCCTTGGAGTAATAAAATAACTGTGGCTTTCCCATGCTATACCGAATGCATAAACACACTTCTTCAGTTAGTTATGCAAATAGAGCAAAGGTATATTTCAGAATTGCTTTATATGTTCCTACATGAGCTAAGGCCTGATTCCACATTGCATTTCGAAAATGTTCACTGCTTTTACTTTGAAATCCTTGTCCATATCTTGGAGCTAAGTGCTCATTTTTTATATCCAGACTTGCTTTGCTTTCTTTTTGACTTGCTTTTATAAGAAAAGGATCACAGTGCAAGCAGAGGGAGGGAGAGAGCAATAGGTAAAACAGTTGTTTTCTATCCGGGGTTAAGCTTTACTTGGACTTTAGAAACCTGTGGCACATATTAGCTGTTGTCATTTTGAAGGCACCTTCATTTAGAAGCCACACCTTTATTGCTTAGGCTGCCAAGGAAGAGAATTAACTGTAACCAGAGCCACTTCTATTTACAGCTACAGGGAAAAGTAATTAAATTTAATGGAAACTACAGCTTCTAAATAAAGGCACTGAGAGCTTCCACTCCTACACAGTAGGAAGTGAAGCTACATACAGAGAGCTCAGTTAATCCCTGGGATAACTCCATTGGCATCGCTGGGTTTACTCCACAGAAACGCCTTGGCCTGTCGAATGCTATAATGAAGCGGAAGAGCACACATCCACATTCTGTCACACACAAAATGGAGACCAGGACAAAACAAGGCAGAGCAGCCTAATGATGGGCCCTGCAAAGGTTGCATTTCCTCACTGACAGAGTCCACCATGTCAGCAGCTTTGGGTGGACAAATGAGAGGCCAAGGTCTTCACAGCTAGATTTCCTGATTAAGCTTAATGAGGAAAGAGTAGGAGGGCTTCTACCAGAGGGACTGCATCTCTTCATTTCCTAGCCAATACAATCAGGCAGGAGACATTTTCCATATGCCTGAAGAGCTCGGATGTACTCCTCCAGGAAATTTGACCAACTATTTTGTTGGATCTCCAGCAGAGGATGCCATTAAAATTAGATTAAAACCAAACAAAACCCTAGGCATTCTCACCTCTATGAGTACCCGTCTGATTACTTTATTCATTTGTTTATTTGTTTTAACTTCTGTACCGCCCAAGAGATGAAGTTCTCTGGGCAGTTTATCACAAGCCATTAAAATAAAAAATGCATCACAGTATCAAAACATTGAGACAAATTGCCATACAAAAAATTAAAACCACATTTAAAACACACATAGCATTCCAATTATTTAAACAAGATAAAACCTGACTAAACCGGATTAAACAAAAAGCAAAGCCTCAATGAATTAAATGCCCTGCAGTAGAGGAAGGTCTTAACCTGGTGCCAAAAACATAGTAAGGTTGGCACCAGGCAGGCCTCTGCAGAGAGCTCATTCCATAAATAGAGGGCAACCACTGAAAAGGCCCTTCTTGTTGCCAGCAACTGTTCCTTCAGCAGGAGTGGCAGTCAGAGGCAGGCTCCAGAGGTTGATAATAGTGTTCGGGTGGATGGTGATTGTGAGAGGCAGTCCATCAGGTATTGTGGTCCCAAGCCATGTGGGGTTTTATAGGCTAAAACCAGCATATTGAATTGTGCTTGGAAACATATAGGCAGCCTCTACAAATGGGCCACAAGTTGGTGTTATATAATCAGACCATCTGGCCACCATGTTTTGCACAAACTGCAGCTTCCAAACAGTCTTCAAGGGCAGTCCCATGTAGAGTGTATTGCACCAATCTAGTTTACAGATTGCCAGAGCATTGACTACTGATAACAGGCTATCTTTGCCAGATGGGGGCTTGGCCTTGAAACATGCATCAAGAATAACTGCCTTTTTCATTTGTGATGGATGGCATCAAAAGCTGCCGAGAGGTCCAGGCCAACCAACAGGGTCACAGTCCTCGTCTCCCTCCCGGCACAGGTCATCATATAGGGTGACCAAAACTTCTTCCATGCCAAAACCAGGTCTGAGCCCAACTGAAATGGATCCAGATAATCAGTCTTTTCCAAGAGTGCCTGGAGCTGGTTGGCCACCACCTGCTCAAGAACCTTGCCCAGGAGGGGGATATTTGCCACCGCCCTAATGTTATTTAGTTCTTCTGGGTTCAGGGAAGATTTCTTCAGGTGTGGTTTGACCACCACTTTTTCCCAGTGGCCAGGGACCACTCCTCATAAAGAGGCGTTGATCACTTCCCTGGCCCAGTCAGAACTTCCCTTCCCTACTGGGCTTTTATCAGCCAAGTGGGGTGGGGATCAAGCTTGGATGTGGTCACAGGCATCTGTCCAAGCACCTTGTCAACATCCTCAAGCAGTACTACCTGGAACTCATCCAAAGCAACTTGACAAGGCTGAACTCTGGATATCTCACCTGTTTCCACTGCGATAACATTGGCGTCTAAGACCTGGTAGATGCAAGAGGTTTTGTCTGGGAAGTACCTAGCAAATATATTGCAGCAGGCCTCAGATGGCTCCAGGATCTCCTCGGGGCCAGCAATCTAGACAGCTTCATTGGGCGGCAAAGAGAAAAGCCAGTCAGATATTGTTTTTTTTGCTGCTTTCACTGTGTCTAAATATATTCTGCTATAGACACACCAGGACTGGATTGTATCTGCTAGGAGTTTTCCTGAAGTACCAGAAAATCCCAGAAGGGGAATCAGCCCTGAGCTTCTACAAAGCATTGCCTGTAGAATAATCATAATCAAGCTGTCTTTAGAAACACTGTACAAATAAAAACAATTTTGTGCATCATATGGAGCTGGGAAGGAGGAAGGGGAGAAAAGGGGATTCTAAAATAACTCCAAAGAAAACCAGCATACAATAAAATGAAAATATCCAGGCATGTCACTAGTATTCCCCCATAAGACTCTTAATAAAATTATGAAATAAAATAAAGAGAATATATGCAGCTCTAACTAGTCAAATTTCAAATATTGCTGCATTTTAGAGTCAGAGGTGCTTCCAATAAAACAGAACAGCTCACAATTCAATATAACAATGAAATCCTGGAAGGGCCTGTTCCTTACAGCAATTCAGATTCTGAATTGAGGACTGTGAGAGCTGGTTTGCATGCCATGTTCAAATAATTGTTTCTATCAGGAGGGTACACAGCTACAGAGAAGAAGACACAGTGGTGTTTGCCATATAGGTTTGCCAACCAGTCCATATTTTAATGGTATCACAGGTAAGGTCATGTCCTATCAGGCAGCCAGTTTTGACAAGACTGGTGCCGGCAGTCAGTGCCACAGAGGTGCACACCCTGGCAGGGCCTACTGCTAGCCTCCAGACCCCTTTCTCCCACTGTTCTTCCTGCTTGCCATTGCTATTTGTTCACCTTCCCTCTCTGAGCAAGCGCGTCATGAGAGGAACATGAAGGAGGAACTGTGGCCTCTGATCAGCTGCCTTTCTGGAGGGTTGAACAAATTAGGTTCAGAATGAAAGAGAAAGCAAATTTGCAGCTATGAGGAGGAGGTAATGGAACCATTCCTAGAAGGAGGTCTGCAAAGGAAATCTTGCCCAAGAGCTCCTCAAAAGCTACAGCTGGCAGTGATTGCAGTTTGGAGTGCTAACAAAATGCATCCTACCCTGTTCCACTAACACCCATCAGTTCCAGCCTTGGCTTTGCCAGGACTTTCCAAAGACAATCCTAAATTTCCTCTTGACCAGCTAGATATTTCCGTGCTGCTCCTGCTATGACTTTAGCCATAATCTACCAGAGTCTTCCCAAATATGGGGCCTTCCAGATGATTTTAGCCACAACTCTCATCAGCCACAACCAGCAGGGTCAATGGTCAGGAATGCTGGGAGTTGTAGACTAAAATATCTAGAGGACACCAGGTTGGAGAAAGCTGATTTACCAGGTACTTCCCTTGCTCTATTTTCTTTGACCCAACCCACTGACAATCTCTTTGAAATCAAAATCTGGCCAGCGTACCCTTTTGACCAAGGACTTCCACATTCTCAGTGCACTCCTGCACAAAGGCTGCCATTGCCACCTCCTCCAGTGGTCTTCTCCAGTGTTCAAAAGATGAGCAAGAGCAGTTGTGTGAGATATGACTGGTGCATATCAGCAGTGATTCATAATCTATGAGATGGCTTTCAGAACCCAGAAGGAATGAGAGGAAGAAATGATGAAAAGTAGGTTGCTGCTCTCTTTCTCCAGAACTGGCAATGTTGATGATTTTCTCCTGGTCTCAGCTAAGAAACAGAACATTTGTAATGCTGATGACAAATAAAGTGCCTGATGTATATGAAAACATGCTATCAAACCAAGATCAAATGGAAACATTTTTCCCTCTGGGATGGTCTTGTCTTTCTCATGCATTTATATGCATATTAATGAAATCTGCCTCTAATTTCACTTTTTTCCTGCTTTTTACGTTTCCCCCCACCCTCTTCATTACCATATATTTTCACAATTGCTGTAATTAGGTCTAATTACACAATTAGTGGAACCCATGCATGGTGCTGTCACCAGAATGTGTAATGATGTGCAATTACATAATTACCGCACATAATGGCATTAGGATGCAAAGCTCCAAAATGCTATAAGGGTTTTATTTTTTATTATTCAGAATAAAACAAATCAGTCTGCAATGTCAACAAACTTGAATAAAAAAAGATGATGGGCCAACTTTCCTATGGGTAGGAATGGATTTCAAGTGTCTAATTAACACTAAGGCTACTCCGCAAAATAATTGTGTGGACTGAAATGACTAATGACTATTCCTACTTGTGCATGCTCCATGTGCCCTACATCAAAGTGACATTTTTCTTTTAGCACTGCAATATTTTATTCATTGGAATAATACATATCCTCCCCCACCACTGACTACTCTTAAGTGCATTCATCGATACAGCGATTGTTGGGCAAAATATGGTTGCATGTGTCTCACAAGCAACAAATGGATCTTGTTTGTGATGCTAGCAATGTTTATGTGAGTACTTTCTCTTTTTTATTTTCCACTGCTATATACAAGCATATAGGATCTTCCCCTGTACGGTACTTATTTGAGGTTATTCTTCATTCTGACAGACAGAGACTCCTAAGAAAATGCCAGCTGATGCAGACCGAGCACTGCTAGTTCTAGGATTGTGAGGGCCCCTGGGCAAGAAGCATTCAGTGTCACCCCACCCTTCCATCACAGAGCCTACCTGTGCTCCTCCTCCTCACTGACTCCTGCTGTTTGCTTGCCATGCAGACAACCAAGGAGAAGATACACACTGGCATCAACTGTTCCTCCATCACAGCACCACTCTTTCCCAGGCCCCTGTAAAAGAAAGATGAATAAGCTTGTTGCAATGGTGAAGAGAAGCAGCAGATCCAGTGGGCAATTTGTCAGTAGCCCCACCTGCTGGGATCTGGGCACTCAAGAGACATCAGTCATGCTGATCATTACCCAACCAGCTTCCTGTTTCCAAGAGCAGCTGATCGGATGCCGCCTAGAAGTCTACAAACAGGGTATGAAGCTATCAATTCTCCCACTAGCTATCATCTAGCAACTTGTATTCAATCAAAACAATCTTCCTCACCCCGGCAGATGTTTTGACTCCAAATCCCATCCCCCCCCCCCCCCCCAAGAGAGCACTGCCTATGGTTAGGGACAGTGAGAACTGTAGTCCAAAACACCTGGAGGAATCCAGCTTGGAGAAGACTGAGTTTAAGATGGAGTTTCCAATGAGCAGTCATAACTATTGATTGGCTTTTTCTCCATGAATTTACCTAATCCTTTAAAAAAAAAAAGCAGGGTAATGGGAGTTGTAGTACACATCTGGAGGGCCATAAGGTTGGAGGGCCAACCCTGCAAAATGATACCACCTATGGAACATGGGTTCTTTGTACACCTTTTAAAAAACAGAGTGCAACTTTTGGTCTTTATAACACCCCAACATTTGAATCATATGCAGTTATGTGATACACACATAGTACACTCTGGAAGAGATACTCCTTTTAAGCACCTGATATAAGTGTTTCCTGTTTTACAAGCAATTGATGTTTAAATAATATGCAGTTACCAGCAAAGTTTAGAAGTGTGGGGAAACCTGGAATGTAATATACAGTATACTGGGTAAAGATCCCTAAATGTGCAATACAATATTTCATTTTCTTTCCCAAAATGTTTAAATATATGTGCATTCAAAGGAAATGTTAACGTATTTTCAGTAACTACAATGAAAACCCTTGTAACATTTGAAATATCAAAATCACCTTGGTATTTGAAGACAAAATTCTGCTCTTACATCTCTTGACATTGATAAAGGCCTAAATGACTTTTGTTGTGCATCATTTCAGTGGTAATTTTCTCCAAGGGGTGTGTGTATGTGTGTGATTTTTTTTAATGCTATCTTAGATCATCCTGACAAGCCATTCTCTCATTTTGGGAGCAGGGGGAAGTACATTTATGACAACATTTGTTATAAAATGAACATGAACATTACAAATGATGCTTGCCTCAGAAATTTATTGGCAAATATAATTACAAGCTTAAATGTGATAAAGCTTTATAAATCACCAGCCTCCAACTTTAGCACCATAATCCTCCAAAAGAAGAAGAATCTATTATGGTCCTTCAGTGTACCCTTCCCCTAGAAGTCCATGATGTTTAATCTCAGGTGATGTTGGCAGGATTTTGAAAGCATAAAGACTTTGAGTGTGGTGTGCTTGACATGACTGTATAGATACACAAGGAAAATTTAAAGTATTTGATATTTTGACATCTGCAAGAAGAGGTCCTGCTCACGACCTTATTGATGTGAAAGAAAACAAAAACAAGAAAGGTACTACTATATTGATATATAGGACCAGAAGCAAATAGAACTTTTCAATGTGAAGCATTCATTCATTCATTCATTCATTCAGTGCGCATGATCTCCTTACTCATTGTTGTTTAAGGGCTCTTGGGACATTGTGATCCTCCAGTTTTGTTTCAGATTTTTCAGAGCACTTTAAAGTATCTTTTAGAGTGAGTATAGTGGAGTGAAATGGTGGTTTTCCTTTTTAACTGTTGTTGTTAAGTGACAGTAACACATCAGTACAGGGTGGTGGTTAGAGTGTTGGATGGGGGACCTGAGAGATCGAGGTTCTAGTCGCCTTTCAGCCATGAACCTTACTGTATCACTCTCTCTCCGCCCAACCCACCTCACAGGGCTGTTGTTGTGAGGTTAAAATGGAGTGGAGAAAGACTTCTTAGCAGCTTACAATACCATTGGCCATGGTATCCTTCTGGATAGGCTGGCTGGGCTGGGACTGAATGGCACCACATTGTAGATCCTCCATTCCTATCCAATTCACTGATTCCAGAAGGTGATGCTGGGGGATTGTAGCTCTGTGCCATGTCAGTTATGCCATGAGGTACTGCAGGGCTCCATCTTCTCCCCCGTGCTCTTTAGCATCTACATGAAAACACTGGGAGGGGACATCCAGAGGACTGGGCTGAGGTGTCATCGAGGTGCAGGTGACACTGATATCTACCTCTCTTTCTCATCAATCCAGGTGAGCCAGTGGCCATTCTAAATCAGTTCCTGAACTCAATAATGGACTGGATGGGGTCCAATAAGCTGAGACTCAATCCAGAGGGAGCTTCTGTTGGTGGATGGATTGTCTGTCCAGTTGGGAGATTTTCAGCCTGTTTTTGATGGGGTTGCACTCTCCCTAAAGGACAGGGTCTGTAGCTTTAGGGGGTTCTCCTAGACCCCAAATTATCACTCAAGTCACAGGTGGACGCTGGCTTGGAGCACCATTTATCAGTTCAGACTGATTTATCAACTACGTCCCTATCGAAACAGGCAGAGCTCAGCCACAATAATCCATGCTCTGGTAACCTTTTGTCTATATTACCATAATGCGCTTTACATGGGACTGCCTTTGAAAATGTCCTGGAAACTTCAGGTGATTCAGAACAGAGCAGTAAAGCAGTTAACAAGGACTGGCTCATGTGAACATATTATGCCAGCACTCGTTCAGCTGCACCTGGTGCCAGTTGAAGGCCAGGGGCAATTCAAGGTGCTGCTGTTAAAGCCCTAAACAGCTTGAGATCGAGATATCTAAAGGAACACCTTACTCCATACATTTCTATTTGGGCCTAACATCGTCAGTGGAAGCCTTTCCCTGGGGGTCACCCCCAAAAGAAGCAACTGGGGGCTAGGAGAAGGACCTTTTCCATGGTTGCATCCCTGTAAGGTCTGGGCCATGAGTTGCAGGAAGCTAAACAGAGGCACCAGGACCCAGATAATACAGTCAATAAACGATATTACCAAAGTCTAGTCACCAGCCAAGTCCAAGTAATTGTCCAGAGCAAGCCAAGGTCAAACCAGAAACAAACAGGGAAGGAAACAAAGCACAGTCCAGATAGCAAAGTGTAGTCAAAACAAGCCAGAGGTCGGGAGCCAAGAAGATAGCAAGAGGTAGGGATACCCTTGGAACAGGAGTAGGATCAAGGTGCAGGACCAACAGCAAACAGGATCCAGACACCACAGAGCTTTTCGGCACACTGGAAGCCAATGTTGCTGAGGTAGCTTCTGGAGGGAAGAGCCACTTCTTAAATAGCTCTTCCCCCAGGGCTCCCTTGTGGTGCTCATGAGGGCCCTGGCAGCTGCTGCAGTCTGGGAGCAATCCTGCAACTACCAGGGCTGTTATTTGAGTGTATGGCCAGCAGGAGGAACTGAAACTGCCCAGATCCTGACAATCCCGTCTCTGGGACATGCTCCCCAAGGAGGTGGGTCCGGCATCATCCCTGTTTCCCTTTTGGCACCAGGTGAAAACCTTTAATTTTCCAGACATTTTAAATTAAATAAGATCTGGTCTTAATTGTTTTATACTTCTATGCCATGTATAAATTGTATCCATTTCATTAATTCTATAATTGTTGTGAGCTGTCATGTTTGTTCCTGCTTGTATTGATTTTATTGTTCATATTTTACTGTTTTATCTCATGCTACATTTTAATTGTACAATGTCCACAGAGCCATTTGTGCCACGGGGCGGTATAGAAATGTAATAAATAAATAAACCACCTTGGGTTCCTTGCGGGAGGAAAAAGTAGGATATAAATTCAGTGTAATAGTAATAATAATTGTTTTTCCTGTTCTGAGAATTCTTGGAATTGTAAATTGGTGAGGCTCTTAGAAGTACCTGTTAGAAATCAGTTTCCCAATCTCCTACTCATGGAATTACAATTCCCATAATTCCATGGGAAGAGGAAATGACCAATAACCCAATGTAAGCCTTTAGTATGGCTAGGACTTATTTCTTACTAGGCAATAAGTATTTCTTCAAAATTTCCCCCCAATATGTATTAATTTTTTTTCAACTGCTCCATGTTGAGACCCAAAAAGAGGACAATACTCTCCTATAAACAGGTGTGCTAAATTTAAAAAAATACAAATTAACCGAATTGTGTCTGCAAAGTTTTGCATGCATTGGATTCTTCCAAATGAACGGGTTCCCCTCGGTTTCAACAACAGCTGCAATCCTTAGGGCACACTGATGGGAAGTGGTAAGGGTGGGTGAAGTAGAGGGACCTCAATGGATCCAATTAAAAATATTGGCTATAATCAGTTATTCAGGGTCCTGCCATCCTACATCACTGTGCATTTATGAATGATTAGGATTTAAACTGACAACAATGTAAATGTGTGTGAGAGTAGAATATTAAAGGGCTTTATTTATTTCACTTCTGTACTGTCCCACAGCCAAAGCTTTCTCCAGAATGTCTACAGTCCTCTGCATGTTTCTCTCATGAAAGAATAATGTGAGCATGAGAGTCCAAGGGACTGCAGGTTTAACTCCTGTATGTTTTTAACTCTTCACTGAGGAATAATTTCTCCAGTCTGTGGAGGCATCTCCTGTTTCTGCAGAGTTTAGAATCCTGGAAAAACCTTCATACCAGCATAGGGCTTGTATGCAAACACATAAAGCTGCCTCATTCTTTCAGATTTAGCCTAGCATTGCTTGCTCTGACCGGCAGCAACTCTTTCTGTGGCTTTTCCAGCCTTGCACTTTCAGCTAGAGAACCTGGAGATCATTGGCAGTGGCTGCAGTTTCCCCTTCATCTCCGAGTGAAACAAAAACAGTGCTCTCCAGCTGTGTGAAAGTCAGTAGGAGGTGGATGTCAGCGCAGCGTGCGCATCTTGTAACATTTCTGCTGTTGACAGCGACAGACCTGAAGACTTCCAAACTGAGAGGCTCAGAAAAAAAACATAAATCACCATATTTGTTTAGGCATCCGGAAGTAATAATAAACAGAGCCATATATAATTTTTAATACATAGCTTCAGCTGCCAGTTATCATTTCTACTATATCAAAGTTCATGGTTAACTCAGTGAGCTCATGTCCCCCTGTGCAGACTGAATTTAGTGCAGAGATTACAGTAGTGATATTTTAATGAGCTGAGTGGATAAAGTCATTGTGCATTTGCTTTTGCCTGTGTGTGTGTTTGCGTTTGCCTGTGTATGTGTGTGTGTGTGCACAGAAACTTTTTCAGTGTGGCACCTCTGCGGCATATTAATTAAAGTCTTTGAAGTCTAGCTTTTTCGGGAGTGTTTAAAGATATTATTTCCTTCTTGTCAATAAAACTGACATTTTGTAGTGCTGTCTTCCTCTGGCTCCCCCTGTGCGAACGCCTGCTGGCATTCTAAAGCCATTAACACGGCTGCGTATTTTCTGTGTTTTTATAGAAGGCCCGAGACCTGAACAATCAAGATTATAATTTTACGCTCCTGTTTGTTTTACCACTAGGGTGATAACATGATTAAAACAGTAAATGTCAATTTGTTCCTCCAATATATTATGCCTATATTCTACAGGCCAATTTGTCTCAGAGATGCTTAATTTTTATGGCCTATGTTTTTGGGTGTTCTTTTTTAAAAAGGGGAGATTTAAATTACAACTAGTAATTTAAATGGTAGCGGAAACATTAAGGAAGAAGATGGCTACAGTCCTTCACAATATATTTCAGGAAGAATGTATTCCAGGAAAGAAGCTTATATGGTACTCCTCACTGTAATATCCTGTTGCCTCAGAAATTAATATTCATTTCTGCAGCATTCCTGTGAGCTAAGCACAATAATCCTTACAGCCAGCCTGTGACATATCTCAGATCAAATGCTGCCATGCGTGGATAAGGCCTGCAGAGGCTCAAAACCCTCTGCTGTCTGCCTACCTAGACCTTCAAAATGGAGAGAGTTGTCAAGCACCTTTCAGGTTTCAGGATTACTTGATGGTTTCGTGAAAATATAAACTGTACAGATCTCCCTTACGCAGCTGAGGGAAAGCAGCCATTTTTCTTCTCATCGAACCACCAGTTATGTTCATTCCAAATCACACAACAGGCCCTTCTCCACATTATGTACTGTACCTGATAGGGGGCACACACAGCCCTATTTATTTATACATACATATATGTACACATACATACATGTATACATACATACACACACATATTTATAGGCTGCCTATAACTGCCGAGGGCTTCCTAGGCAGCTTGCAATACATTAAGGGGGACCACCCCGTACAAGGAGAGGAGGGTTCAGCCTTTCCTCTTCGGATGTTTGCTTCTCAAAATCCCTCACAGGGGTTTTAAAAAGGAAGAATATCAATATCAACATTATTTAGGGTAAAGGACAGAACACAATCATTTAAATGTGTGCGCAGCAGCTACATATGTTTCTGTTTTTCTTTGGACACAGCCTAATTCCTGGGGTCTTTGTCCAAACCAGGAGCTCTGCAGCTGCTCTAGAGTAAAAATGCACAGAAAGGTAGCTCTAGAAGCACTTTTAAAGAAAGGCCTGTTTTCACTGCCAGAAAGGGGGCATGTAAAAGCTTGCTTCAACCTAGAGACAAGTTTTAGAAGGTCCACAATTTCTCTCTGGCTTGGATCAAAATCCCAAGGCCCCCTCCCTTCCCATGCCCCCAAATAACCTCTCCACTGGGTCTTTTCCAAAAAGCCTTGCCCTTTACACTCACCCTTTTAGTGGAATAACTTTTGGAGCCCATCTGCGGTCCGGGAAATTCTCTGCCTCCCCTCTCTCAAATGCAACTGATGTCAAGGTCAGTGGCAGTGCCATCCTAGATGAAGGAAGAATCATCCCCTCCCTCTTGATCTCCTCCCTCTCTGGCACACTTTGCTGAATGCAACCATCTGCGAGGCTTAGGGGACCATGGAAATTAGCAATTGCACTAGTCCTCAGGAGAGCTAGGTCTCTCATCACCCTAGGACCCTGTGTCTTGGCATGTAGGGAGACAAAAGGAAGGCACAGCACTCCCTTCTCCCCATATGCCACCAGTACCGGGGTGGGGCGGGGTGGGGGAGAGCTTAGCTTCCTACTGAGAGAGAGGAAAGCAGGTGCTGTGGTTCTGAGCAAGCTGTAGCTAGATCTGGATGCTGTCTGTTCCCTTTTTTCCTAGCTATAAAGATGGCTCATCCTGGGAGGTTTCAATTTCTCCTCACTTCCTGGCATGATCATCTATGGGCAGAGATCTCCAATGAGCATTTGGTACACCAAAAAATGTTTCCATTGGTGGCTAATTGCCTCTCCTACTGTCTGTAAAGAGATGAGTTTGGATTTGTTTTTAATTTGCAATGTAAAAATCAGAAGAGTGAGAACCTAATGTTGGTTTCCTGCCAAGGAACATCATGAGGTAGCATCAGCTCTGTGAATGAAAGTCTACAAGACTGGCTAATAACTGGGAAACTAGAAACAGCAAAACCTATAGGTCCGTATCTGACCCATGTGGCTATGCATCAAGAGGCAAGTTAAATATTACAAAGAGATCCCCTGATCTTTCAACTTTTGCCATGGAGCAGCTGCAAGAGTGTTGTGCATTTGACTGGTGCAGCAGCACAGGGTAATGGGCATGTAACTACCACCCACAACCTCTTTAACATTTCCCAGATCTAAAATTTACACATCCCTGAAGCTGCAATTACCCCAAAAGGGAAAAATGCATTTCCTCTGCTCTCCAGAAGAATTTAGATCAGGAAAATTTCTGGTGGCAATGATGCAACCCCTCTGGAACTCCTTTATGACAAACACCAATGTTTTGGGAAAGCCAGCTATGAACCTTCTAATCAGCATGTAACTTAGCCTCAAAAATGTACACACAGATTTTCACAGATGTCCAGTCTGTGGTGCAGACCAGAATATCAAGGGATTTCAGCTCTCCAGGCAGAAGGAACAGCCACATTGACTAAGTGATCTGGTTTACCAGTCATGGACAACATCAGTCTCAGCAAAGGAGGGCAGTACTTTGGGGAAGAGGGAACTAATCTTTTAGAAGAAAGCCATTCTTAGTAGTGGACAACATATACCCTCTTCTGTTGAGGACAGTGCATGATTTGACATAAACAGCTGAGTTTGTGGTGGGTGTGTAGACCTCATGGTAAATTACTTGTGTGGTGCAAAGATCACAGATATTACACATTGTCTGGCTAGATTGGTGGATAGTGCTAGACAGGAGTCAGTAGCCATGACTGTGGTGCACATCAGCACCTGTGATATGGGTAATTATAGTTTTGAGATACTGGAAGCCAAATTTAGATTGCTGTGTTAGAGGCTGAAAGCCAGGAGCTTTGAGGAATCTTTCTCTGAAGACTA
Source organism: Varanus komodoensis (assembly GCF_004798865.1). Lineage (NCBI taxonomy): Eukaryota > Metazoa > Chordata > Lepidosauria > Squamata > Varanidae > Varanus > Varanus komodoensis. Next base: position 34,294,128 of record NW_025335269.1, read on the forward strand.
CCTTTTCATATGCTAGATCTTTGACGCTAAGGGAATGCATGAATAAGATAGAGGTAAGGGGAAAGAGGGACCATATGAGAAGAGATCAGCTGATAAGACATTGTTTACTTGGATTTCAAAATGGTTTTTCACAAAGTTCTTCTGTGTTCCTGAGCAAACTTATTCGTCCTGGGATAAAGGAAGAGGTCTTCTGGTTGACTAGTACCTCATTAAAGAATAGGAAGCAGTGAGTAAGCTCTTGGGATTGTTCATACATGATCTTTAGCTAAGGGTGAGCAGTGAAGTGGCCAAATTTACTGATGATGGCAGATTATTTAAAGTTGTTAAAATAGAAAGGGTCTGTGAAGAGCTCCAAGAATATCTCTTAATTGGAGGAATAGGCATTAAAAAGCAAGTGCAGTTTAATATAAGCAAATATAAAGTGATTTTCATTTTACATAATACATTACAACAAGAAAAATATCTTTACATAAATGCTGATGGGGTCTGAATTAGAAGTAACTGACCAAAAAAAGAGAGAAACCTTGTGATTGTGGGAGACAGCTCAATGAAAATGTTGGCACAATGTGAGCCTGCTGTGAAAAAGGCAAATTCCATGTTGGAGAACATTTGGAAAGGAATAAAGAAAAGAAAACTGCCAATATAATATTGCCTTTATATAAATCTATGATATGATTACATTTGGAGTGCTGTGTATAGCTCTGGTCACTGTACCTCAGAAAGGATATTGTAGAAATAGGTACAGAAAAAAGCAAGCAAAATTGTCGAAGGCTGGAGCAAATCCCCTATGAGTAATGGTTACAACATCCAAGATTGTTTAGCTTTACAGACAGTGAGAAATTAGACATAAATGGATAAAAGTATGCGTGGTGTGAAGAAGTGGAATGGAAGAAAGAATCTCTGTAGTCGAATCCAAAGTCATCCTGTGAAGCTGAATGATGAGTAATTCAAAAGAGATAAAATGAAATACTTCTCCACACAGCAAGTAGTTCAGCTATGGAATTCTCTTCCAGAAGGTGAAGTGATGTCCACCAACTTGGACATCCTCATTAGAACATTAAACAAATTCCTGGAGGAGAAGGCTATCTATAAACACAAGCCATGACCACTGAAATACTAGTTGCTTGGGATACCAACGCCATGCCTATTGCTGGGGAACATGAGCAGGAGGGTTCAAACACAGTGCCCATGTCCTGCTGTGGATTTCCCATAAGCACATGGCTGACTGCTCTGTTAAAAGAGTGCTGGACAGGCTAGGCCTTGTATTCTTATGTCACCACTAGTATAATTATTTATAACTGGCTGTTCTGGAAGCCTTCAATCCACATTGCAGGTATTAGCTTTGTCTAAGCTGGGGGTGCATGAAGGTTTCCTAAGATACCTTCTCGCTGGACTGGCATCAGGTGAGGAGTGCAATAGTCAGGCACTCTGTTCCGAAATCATTAACTGAACGAGTCACAGAAAATTCCTGGTCTCCTTCTCTACATGAAACAAGGAGCTATTTATTTAAGGAAAACATGCAAACCAAAATAATTTAAAGCAGATTAGAAATGAAAATATTGTCAACATCAACTTTAGGCAGGGTGCAAATTGCAGATACAAGACTATTTAATTTTGCCCAGGGATGGGCCAAAAGCATCTGTAACATTTTTACTAGTCTCCTAAAAACTTTTTCAACTTCCTTTAATTCCTCAAATGTTTTACCTGAGGAGGAATCTCAAAATTCAAACAGTGGTATAGGTAAAATCCTGTGACAATCTAGGGAATTTTCATAAATCATTTAATTCTTTTGACTTTCCTCCACTATTTTGCCTCTGAATCATTCAAATTTGCTTTGAATTTGTCTTTCAATAACATTTTAGTAGAATCTCCCATTTTACCCCATTTGTTTTGCTGTCTTCAGCATGCCTGACATATTTTCTTTTTCTTTAAGACTTGATTAATCCAGGACACAAGCATCACATTCCTTACCCAGAGACAGACTGTGGACCAAACATCTTTATGCTGAGGTACCATGTTATCACCACAGGCTTTCTTAAGGTGGGATGGTTCTTCCTGGTATATGCCAATTCTTATATTTTATAGTATTTATAGTTGCAATAAAAGGTTGCCCAGCTCTCCTTTGGCACTGGTTAAAGCAGCCCCACTCCTGGCCAATTTTTAGGCTATTAGCCCCAAGTGAATTCCTCTAGAAGTCTCAAATGTAACAGATAAAAGACAACCAATGAATCTAAAGAGAAAAATGTGAACTTCCTACCTGGCCAGTGGGGGGGGAAGGGGACAAAATTTGTGGCTGTTGATTTCACAAGTCATTAAACATTATAGCAAATAAAAAGAGAACATTTCCTGCCCAGTTTTGAAGCATAATGTCACAGGGTAACATTGTAATGTTCCCTGTGAGTGGTCATTAGATTGAGCATTACACAAGGGGGTGGTGCATAATGGTTCCTGCGGTGTCATCCTCAAAGAGCAGATGCAGCTGGTTATTGCTCCAGGGACAAAAACCACAAGTACTTATTTTGATTGCTGCCAAAGGTCTCATCTGTGTCCAAATCATTCATTTCTTTTCTTCCCCAAGAGTGAACTACAGTGCATCAGCTACGAGGAAGGTGAACCACATTTTCATTTAAAGATGCAAGACCAACATTTCCTCCTGATGTCAATAATGTGCTTCCATCAAAATCTGCTTTCAGAGAGCTTGGGATGTCAAAGGCTTCCCAAGACCCTGGAAAACTGTTTTTAGTCTACAATATCTGCTACGTGGACCACTGGCCTGGTTAAGGGTCAGCAACCTGCTGTCCTCCAGATGTTTTGGACTACAGTTCCCATAACTCCTAACCAATGGCCCTGCTGACTGGGTCTGATAGCTGTTGTAGTCACAAACATCTGGAGACCCCCATATTGTTTCCTCTTGATCTGTCTACATGCACCCCATGCAAATCCACTTCAACATCCTCAAATACACTCCACCAGCCCTGTTGCATCCCTGCTTCTCATGTATTCCTGAAATGGCCATGGAGACAGCAATGAAGTATCTCTACAAGATATATTTCCTTTAAGTGGCAGAGGAAATTATAACACGCAGAAAGAGCACTCCGCAGACATGCCTAGCTCTGACTGTTTTCTCATACATGCATATGTCCTGTCGCACTTTTGTGATGACACATAGTCAGTTTGGCACGCCATTCATTATGTAATGGCGTTCAAGGCATGTTCAACATAAGGCTTGTCTAGACTGCTAGGGAACTCCATTCACATCATCTTTTGAAGAAGTTATTAGAATCAATGAAGATTGCAGTGGGTCACTGGCCAGCAACTCCTGACTGACTTCTGGCTGCTTCACCATCTACTGGGAATATAGGTTCCTTTAAATTATCTCAACAATTTTGTTTAACTTTTCTAGTGCTGTAAGTTTGCTTGTGGGAGTTAATTGCCACTGTCCTTCACCATCATCACCCCTACATGGCTAGCACATCTATGTATTTCCAGTTCCCCCATACTGCAGCTGTTCCCTGACCATTTGCAAAGGGTCCCCCCAAACTCCTACCATAACTTCTTACTTTCTCTTCTTGCCTGCAAGTGAAGTTCTTCTTCAACACTAATCCAAATCAGGTGTAAACAACTTGCAGCCCTCCAGCTGTCTCAGCATACAATTCCCATTATGTTTCACATTTCCCTATGCTGGCTAGAGCTGATGAGTGTTTGAGGTGAAAGCAACTGGAGTGCCACAAGTTGCCCGGTCACAGAGGTGAGCTGAAAGTAGCTGTCCGGATATTCTGGAAATCAGTTCCCAGCCTTCTTGACCAGTGACTATGCTGGCAGGAGCTTCTGGGAGCTGCAGCCCAAACCATCTGGAGCTTTACTTTCCTCCACCATCCCTGATTAAAATTTACCCCAGCATGACTATCATGTTCAGGCTGACCAAACAGGACACAGATGTGAGAACCAAGTTACCTGCTCTCTGTCTAAGGACAAGATTTACATCTTCAGGATGACCTATTTCTCAGATGTGCACCCACCACTCCTACAGCTGCTGTGATGGTTTGTTTCCATAGAATTGGAACGGGAAAATGGTCCAAGACACCATGGACTGTAAGCAGACCCAATGGATCCCTTAGTGGGGAATGCCACTGCCCTGTACTTGTCCCTCCCTGCCTTATATTAACAATCCTGATAGCTTCATCTTATTTCGGATTCACTGAGCTACAATGATACCCAAGCTCTGCCACTGTTTCTTCACCTCAACGGCACACTGAAAAAGCAGAGCCACAGAACAGAGCTGGGGAGTGAACCTGTCTGTATAACTGCCCTTCCAGTGTTGTTAACTGTATTTGCTGACGGTGGGGATGTTTTTCCCCTGTTGAATCCAAGCAGCATGAAATGTTTGAAGATACTTATGAGCATATCTGAAAAGGATGATTGCCTCTATCAGCTGAAGGCAGAGATAGCACCTTTTTCTTAGTAGTAGTAGTAGTAGTAGTAGTAGTAGTAGTAGTAGAGACTGTATTCATCTAATCAGGTCATGGGGTAGGAGTTGTTAAAATGAAAAAAGGACACAATGTTCAGAGTAGAGGGGGATTTCGGCATGCAACCAGGAGGAGGGAAAGGTTATTGTATTTTTCGCTCTATAAGACGCACCTAGTTTTTAGAGGAGGAAAACAAAAAAATATTCTGAATCAAATGGGCACATAATCACAGGCACATTCCCCATCACTTCCCCATGGGCTGCACATCTGACAGACTTACTGCACACACATATTCGCTCTATAAGACGCACAGACATTTCCCCTTACTTTTGAGGGGGGGAAAGTGCGTCTTATAGAGCAAAAAATGTGATAATTCCTCCCGTGCTCCCAAATTGCTGCAATCCCAAATTGGGGTTTTGTGTATTCACACAGAGGTCAGTCAGTCAGGGATGCTAGCCAGCAATTAACCAGCCTACCATGACATCAGAACCAGCCAAGTACTGTAATTCCCTATGACTGGAAGCGGGTGCTCCTGAATATGTTAACAGCATGCCAAAGACAGAGGTTTTATATAGAGAGTGTAAGAGGCCTAACAGATTCTTGATGTGGTGGCAGAGGAGCTACAGTGTCTGTAAGAGTCCAGCACAGCTTATGCACCCCAACAGCTTGTACAGCTCTCTCCAGTATTAACTGAGCATTGCCAGATACAAGCACACCCCACAAGATTTTTTCTGACCTGCATTTTAATCTGAGGCAAAGAAGACCTCATCTCACTCCCTCAGCTCCACCCACTTCTCTTGTTGCTGCCACTCTGGTCTCCCCACCATTTTGAGTTCTCCCCACTAAGCTAGAAAATGTAACCCTGGGAAATGTTGTTTGCTCTGTGCTCCCAAAATCCTAAACTCGTATAGCTCACGTCTGTAATTTGCCCAAAGACAGGATTCTACTGGCAGGTAATTTTTATTAAAAGATTAGCACTCACACATATTCAACCCACAAGATTTCTGATTTACTATCATTATAAAATGCCTGTCCTTTAACAAAAACAAGAAGATTGTTTTGCAAATTGTGTCTATCTTCCTTTTTTTTTTTCATACACCGATTGGATCTATTTTACAATTTAAGTATCTAATTCTTATGATATAAGGCTTCAGGGGTTTTGCACTGTATAATTATGCAGCTCATTATACAAAACTAGTACCATGTAGACTAATAAAGAAGCAGTTGTTTTAATCACTTTAACATTCCCAGTTCCCTTTTTGGTAAAGTTTTTTTCCCTCTCTCTCTTTCTCTCTCTCTCTTGCACTCATAAAATTAAGGAGCTGAATGTGCAGCACCTGATTCTCACAAACATTGGAGTATGAAGCCACCTAGGTTATAAAACATCCCTACCCCTCTCTCTTTCTCTGCCTCCCCATAAATTTACAGCTACTTTCAAATTCTCTTATCACCAATAGGCAACCCACCTCACCACCTTGAAAACATTTTGGCCATTGACATTTTTCCCTTGAAAACAGAGGAGGGATGGGCATTTGAAAGGAAAGCTTGGAAAACCTAAATTGCTTTTCCAAACAACCCACCCCTTACCAGTTTCCTCCCTTTACCAGCAAAAATCCTTAACTTACTCCTCCTGGGCAGTTGGGCAGTTGGATAATTTTAGACTTTGGTCTTGGTAGTCCTGATGGGCTGCTCTTTAGACTGCAATGTCTGTTACTTGCATCAACATGTGGCAAGCCAGCCCTGCCCAGTTTAGAGGACCCTCCCATTCCTTCAGCTAACCAGGGTTGCGAACTTTTCCACGAAGTTCTACTTTGATGGCACCTGAGTGTCCCTTACCTTACACAGATCTCTTGAATATCAGCTCAGTCACAGTCTCTGTGTCCCTTCCTTGTGTCTGGTAGACCCACTCTTCTTAAAAATAATAGATTTTTATTGACAAATGGGAAACGAGGACAGGTACAGGATGTTAAACAGAACAAGCCCACAGGCATGTTGAGCAACCAGTGAGTTTGGCAAAATGGTGAGGCGGTGTAAACTATACGGTAACAACTAAAAGCAAATCCCTCACTGTTCAGCCCTCCCCTTCTTGCCATTGGAGTCCAAAACACCAGATTGTCTTTTTGCAAAACAAATATTTATTGGCACTTTGCAGCTACAAGACAAAGTGATTCTACATGCCTTCTATAGGCTAGAAGATATGCCTCTTTACCTACCAGAAACGACTGTTAACTCAAACCAGAAACTTCTCCCTCAAACGCTTCCCTTTCAGTAGCTCGGGCTCCACCCTAGGGTGGCTCTCGTCGCTGAAGGCCCAGCCAGTGGGACCAGCACAATCCTTCTAACTGGGTAGCTAATCTCTTCTGACTCCTCTTTAAGGGACCAGGCAAGGCAACAGCTCTTCCTCTTCTTCTGTGAGCCCTCCTGCCCCTTCCAAAACATTCCCACTCTCCTGGTTGGCCTGGAAACCTGTGGGCAGAGACCCTGAGGATGCCTCAAAGGCCTGTGCCTCTGATTGGTCTCCCAAAGCTCCCTTCTCTGCTGTCTCAAGGTCCCCTTCTTCTTCAGAATCCCAGTTATGCTGACGCTGGGATACCTGACCAATCTGGCAATCGGTTTCACTCAGTACAGTCACCCTCTCTCAGCAAAATGTGGAAGGTAGAAAGCCAAGGGGGTGTGGGGACCATCTAGTGCATTGCACATGTGCCACATGGATGCTATCTGGGCAGAAGGTGTGCTCAGTGTAATGAGCTTCTGGCTCTCAGGGTGCAAATTTCTTCCCTTGAAGCCAAGGTTGTGACCTGGAGAGGCAAAGAGAGGCAGAGGGGCTGGCTGAAGGGGCCCTCAGAGACCCCATAGCTGGGTGCCAATTCCTGGGTAACAGCTCCTCTGCTGAATGACAATGAGGTTCTTGGGGAATAAGGAAGAGGGAAATGCTCCCTTAGAAAGGACTCGGACAAGTAACTATCTTCTGTCACCAAGATAGTGCAAAAGTGGATCTACTGATTGTCATCTATGTTGGTATCAGTGACATGGTGAAATATAGCCATGAGGTCCTAGAAACCAAATTTGGATTGTTAGAAAGAAGATTGAAATCCAGGACCTCCAAGGTGGCTTTTTCCAAAATGGGGAAGCTAGACAGGGGCAGCTGAGGGGTCTCAATGCATGAATGAGAAGATGGTATAGAGAGGATTTATCAGGCACAGGTATAGGTTCAGATTTATCAGGCACTGATAACATCTTGAAACAAGCTGAAGGGACAGACTTCACTTGAACCAGAATGGAACCAGACTGCTGGCACATAACATAGAAACAGTGGCAGAGCAGCTTTTCAGCTGAACCCTGGGGGAAAGCCAACAGGAGCTGGGAAGCATCTGGTTTAGGTTAAACCACCCCTAGAGAATGAGGAAGAAAAAGCTTCTGATTACCCAAATATGAGAGGGGGGGAAATAAGCCACCCGTTTATGGTGAGACATGATAACGAGTCAGAAAGGCCTCAGTGCCAAAACGTGAGTCGCACGCGTCACTGTGCAAACATGAGAAGGCTCAGAGCCAAAACAGGATTGCTGGAGTGCCTGGCTTAAGAGGGGGAGCTAGATATACTGGGCATTGTAGAGGCCTGGTGGAACCCTGGCATATGGTCATCTCTGGGCATTAGCTGTATAGGAAGGAGAGGGAAGGGCATACTAGAAGGAGGAGGTGCTGCTCCGTTCATCAAAGAGGGTGAGGAGTCCAGCAAACTCCTCGGCAGAAACACCGTCAGTGAGAGTCACTGGGTCCAAAACTAATTCAGCCCTAGGAGTGTGCTATCCTCCTTCATACTAGGGTGCTTTAGGTGATCTTGAGCTGGAGCGTGAATCAGGGAGGCCTCAGGCTAAGGCAGTGCTGTCATAATGGGTGACTTCAACTCTCTCCAGGGGGACTGGATAAATGTATGTCCCAGTTCTGACACAGAGGCTGAATTTCTACATGTCCCAAATGACTGTGCCCTAGAACAGCCAGTCATGGAACCAAACAGGGTAGGCAGGCCTCGATTTAATCATTGCCCAGGACATGGTACAGGATGCAAATGTTGTCGAGCCAATTGGAAATGATCAGATCTAATATACAGTTTGGCGGAAGATTGCTAAAGAGAGTCACATTTGACTTGGAAAAGAGCAAACTTCACTAACATGAGGGAACTGGTAAAAAAAATTAAAGAATGCCAAATCCCTTCAAAGTGCTGGAAGAGTGGGGGCGATAATAGGGGCACAAACAGCTTGCATACCACTTACCACAAGTTAGAAAAGGTAACATGAAGAGGTCGCTGGTGTAGTGGTGTGAGCCTCCAAGGGGTGCCATTGGTGAAATAGGTGGCATATAAATATTTTAAATAAAATAGTTTAAATAAATAGTTTACAAGCACTGTCAAGGAAGCTGCTGGGGAGATCGCAAAGGTCTTCCTTTGAGAAATGGGAATCTTGCCCAAATAGGTAAATTAAAGGGAGCATAGGCTTGCATGAGGAGAGGTGAGCAGTCAATAAGAGGAGTGTATCGTTAACAGCATCAAGGCCAAAAATAAGGAATTCTTTAAATGCACCATAAGAAAGAAACCGTAAGGAGAATGCAGAGAAGCTGAAGGAATTCTTTTCATCTGTCTTCACAGCTGAGGATACAGAAGAGATACCTGTGCCTGGACTTTTGTATTCAGCAAGGGAGTTGGAAGAATCAAACCAGATAGTGGTGGCAAAAAAATGTAATTCTTAATATTATTGACAAACTGAAATGGAACAAATCACCGAGAGTTCTTAAAGAACTCAAAAAATTGCTACCATTCTTCCAAAAATATGTAACAAGTCCCTAAGATCAGCCTCTGTACCCAGAGGCTTGGGGAACAGCCAATGCAGCTCCTATTTTTAAAAGGGGTTCCAGGAGGGATCTAGGGAAAGAAAGGCTGCCCAGCTTAATATCTGTTCTAAGTAAATTGACTGAAAGCATTATCAAAGATAGGATCAAAGTCCTGCTGAAAAAGAATCAGTGTGGTTTCTGAAAAGCAAACTCCTGTGTCACTAACCTACTGGAATTTTCAGGACTGTCTAAGTACATGGATGGGGTAATAATGATAGACATTGTTTATCTGGACTTTCAAGAACTAACTCCTCAGTCAGAGGGTCTTAATTTAATGGAAGCCTCTTGCTAATGACCTAGATATTCCTCTCTTTCTATCAGAAAACCAATTCTGGTTGGCCAGCTTTCCTATAATAAAGATTGTACTTAGAAGCCTTTTCTCATGATCTGTTGGGAAAAGGATAGAGGTTGTAAGCGGAGAGTTGCCAGTTCATTCAGCCATTCATCTCATTTCTGTACCATCCCATAGCTATGTAAAGCTGTCTGGGTCATGTACAACCATTCATAAAATCAAAACAATAAAATACGAATATCATAAAAGCAGAGCATCAAAACACATTTAACATAGCTAACATATATAAGGTAAAACTGACCTGCAAAAGGAAAAATGGGTGATCCTCTCAAGCCACTAGGTAGCCAAGTCCATCTTTAACACCCCCTACCCCCACAAACCCCTTATCACATCCACCCCAGACCAGAGATCACTCTCTACTGCCCATGAGGCTTAACAGACAGCAATGAATTGGCCCCTTCCTATTCTTCCACCTTCAGATACATCCAAAGACAGCAGAGGACCAGCCTCTGCCTGTCCTGCCTCTTCTACTGGGGAAAAGGAGAAGAAGTGGGAATACTAATGGATGGTGTTTTGCCTTCCAGATCCACCCACTGTAAAGAAATACATTTCTTAGAAAAATGAGAGGAGCACGGGATCTCGCTGGGCACCCAGATACTGGGGGCACCATAGTGGGGCCTGGTGCTGGCATATCAGGCCTTGGTCATGGGCTCTAAACCTGCGAGTGATGGTCACCATACTTATTCGCTGGTGAGTAGCTCGCTAGCGACTCCTCAGATCAATTAGCCCTTGCATGGATGTCAGGCCAGCCAAGGCTGCCTCACTGGAACATCCAAGCTGCCATCACCACACCAGGTAGAAGGAGAGCACCCCTGAGGTTCCAGAGTGACCAGAAGGAATCTGATAAGTGATCTGGGACGGGCTTTCAGCAAAGCCATAGGGTATATTGGATAAATTAGATTGAAATGGCTCTTGGAGTGGATAGCTGACCTGTTACCAGCCAGTAAGCACAGGAGGGCTATCAATAGTGCGTTCCAGTGCAGTGAGATGCCCAGGTGGGAAGCTGCATGGGAAAGCACTGGACTTACTCTGTGCTACCTTCAGCAACGTACCTAGATAGGAAATGAAAGGACCATAAAGTAAATGGATTGAAGGCATGGCATTGGTTTCTCCGAACGACAACACTTTCCCAAAGAAGGGAAAGGAAATTACCCTTGTCTAGAATAGCCCTTGTTCATATTTTGAATGTTCCGTGGATACAAATAATATTCTTAAGTAGAAACAGCCAGTTTGTTGAACAGGAATGCCCTGCTAAAACTCTTCAGAATCTAAGGATATAAATTGTACTTTGAAATGTGCGGTGTGATTTTTGCAGCTTTCAGTTCTCTATTCTTATATTGAATCAGTGAAATGAGTCACAATTATTCCCGTTTTGGGACAAACTGAAGATGTGAAATGACAAAAGGCCCAAATGCCCCAAAATGAACATGGACCTGGAACTCCACAGAATGTAAAGAATGAGATGGGGAGATGCCAACAGGAAAGCGGCAATGGGGAAAGAGCGGGGCAATTCCTTCTCACCACCACTTCTCTACTGAAAAGCACCCCTTTCATTGGAGAAGCAGCTGCCGGGGTTTCAGTACATGTAAGTATGCATAGCAGGTCATCTGACAGTTAAAACGGTTGGTCAAGAAGGCTGTGGGGAAGTAACATTTACAGCCGAAAATACTATGTTGGGCCAGGCTGAATGCCCATTACATGTCGGTGGCACTGATCCTGTCAAGGTGATGCAAAACTCATTCTCTGCTCAAGAAGGCCTTCCTGACTATGGTTTGTGTAATTACAGCTTCTGATCCCTGACCACGCCTGTTCCCACATCGCATTTCTTATATGATGAAGTCATCAGAGGTTCTCCTCTGGGTGCCCTCAGCATCTGAGGTCAGTGTCCCTGGGGAGCCTGGAGCCTGTATGATGTCGTTGGTCTGACACTGCAAACACTGGCCAAATTGTTTCCCTGTTTCCACCACAGCCCCTTGAATGCCCCTCAGGTGCGCGCTGAGAACTCTCCAGACCAGATTTGGGAGACACAAGGGAGGCTCTAGGGGGCAGGAGAGTAAGAGGAAGTCTGCTCACACATCATTAAATTTAATCCTTAAACTGCTTTAACATCTGCTTTTTTCTCCTCGATGCATGCTCTGACTGTGTAATTTTATATTTTAATATATTGAGCTTTTATTGCCGTTATGCTGCTTCCTCATAAAAAGCCTTGAAAACATGGCTGAAGGGTGGTATAAATGGTATTCATTTGTAAGAAATAAAAGGGTGGTATTTATTAAAAAATAAACCAGTGAATGAAATTTGGTCTAATATAATTGTACGAAACATTATATGATGGGGGAAAGAACAAACACATCTTGTGATACCTTAAAAACTAACAAACGTATTTGTGTATGAGCTTTTGTAGATTTTGCCCACTTTATCAGATGCAGCTCTCATTGCTGAAGGGGACAATATCCATGAATGCTGATGTCATAATAAAGATGTCCGTCTTCGAGGTGCCACAAAACTCTTTGATATGATTGCTGCAATAGACTAACTCAGCCACTGCCCTGGAAAATCTGAACTTTCTCAGAAATGAAGTGCTATTGTGACCCATGCAGTCAGATCAGCACAGTGAGCTAAAGGCCAGTTTCTATAGATCCATGCTTCTCCTGCTCATACAACCTCCCAGGTGCCTGGTTCTACTACTCTTTTCTTTTCTGATCTTCAGAAGCGAGTGCCATCACTTATGTAACCAAAACGACACTTGCCACCTGCAAGAAAGAGGTGTCTGAGGCTTCAGGGAATCCCAAGATTTCCTGAAGTACAAAAAAATTAGGAAAAGCATAATCGGAAGGGAAATCGCAAAATAGTTCAACAGACCCTTTCCATGCCCAGTGACCATGGAATACTGACTGTTGCAAGGAAAGATGGAAAAAAGGAGGGGAAAATAGGATGGAAGGCATGAAAGACTGACTAAGAGGAGTAACCAAAACAGCAGCTTTTCTTGCAGGTAGAGTCATTATTCACAAGTCTATCCTGATCATCCTTCAAGAAGAGTCAGAGCAGTTTATATGTTGTCACCCATCCACAAAGTTTTCAGGGGGGAAAACCTGCGACTGCTTAGCTTATACGGTGCTGCATCTATGGGTACACACAGACTCCCAGCAAAGCAGTGCTGGACCAAACTAGGCTAGAAGTTACATATACACCCTCAATCCTAATAGCAGCATTTGAAATCCTCCGTTATGCTCAATTGGGCCAAACTACCCATGATGTCAAATGTCTCTTTGAGCCCCGTGAATGGGATTCTCCGTGGCATCGGCTGTCTAAGACCTGTGGCTGTTGCCTCTCATGCTCTAAACCTAAAACCACAGACATAAGCAGTAAGTATTGTAGTATTTTGGCTGCTGCCTGATGATGAGGATGATGCAGTGAATCTTTTCAAAAGTCTGAAAAGTAACACAGTGGATTCTCCAGTCAAAGCTGCACTGGGCCCCTGAAGTGCTATTTGTTGCTGCTGGCTTCTCTGTGGGATCCCGAGTAGCTCCCTCGGGGCTGCTGGTAGCTGTAAGAGAGAATCCCAGTCACGGGGTTGAAAGATGCATTTTGGAGCAGTTTGGCCCTTGCATTCTGTCTTTGCCAAAGCTGTAATGTTCCCAGAGAGAACGCAGCCCCCCTTTCCGGAGTCTCGTCACCTCTATCGAAGTCTATGATGCAGAATGCCATGCGGGTAAGTACTCTACGAGCAATAATTCAGTAATTTGTGGAATTAATCAAACTTTAGGAGTCAGTAACCATAACCCTTTGGGAAATCAGGGGAAGAGAATTTCTTTCACCAGTTGAACCTACTAGTCCTAATGTTTTTCCCGTTAACCACAGAAACTTTAGACACAAGCTGGGAAGAAAGTTAACAATCTATAGCCTGTCATAGTAAATTTCTTCACTGAATTATAGCCACAATTGTCATGGGACAGTGTAGGAAACCTGAGTTAGCTTTGGAGTGAAATGCTGACATGTGATGCTGTAGTGGCCCATATTTTATTGTATTTTAAACAAAGATATGCTGTACTTAAATTGGATTGTAAATAGCAACCCACCACTGCTCTTTCCTAGCTTCTTTAAAAAATATAAAACGTATTGAAGATCATGGCAAATTAGTTTAATTAACTGGTGTGTGCTTTTCCTTTCCAAGTCTGAGTAGCTCAAAAGAAAAAGGTGTTTCTAAAATAGATGTAGATGTTGTTCTATGTCAGACTTTTAAACATTTCTAAATGAAAAAGGGCACCATTCTGAACCACAATCAATCTTTATTTCCTAATTAAATGATTAGGAGACATGCTTTGACTTGATTTTACAGATATAGCTGAACTTACTTCAAGAAATATTTTCTTATGGTTAGAAGTAAATGGTGGCATGTCTATGGAGGAACACTGACATCTTGTGCTCAGGTTGGGTAACAGCTTCCTCCCCCCCTTAGCTATTTAAAATAGATTATCTTGAATAGAAACCTATAAAATACAAAGAACCATAGTTTGTCATGGGAAGTAATACTTTGGAGAAGTAATAGGGTTGGATTTAACCAGATTTAGCCAGATTTATAGGAAAGGTTGATGGAAGTTCCAGTTCAGCACAGCTAAACAAGCAAACACCATTCTGCAGAGCAGAGGGTTGAGTGAGAGAACTGATCTGAATTACTGTAAAATATCTTTTTAATCCCAAATATGGCCAATATTTTAAATGCATGATAGAATTTTTACATTTAAAAAGAAGTCATGTCACTGTGTCAAAGAGAAGTTAACACATTTCCCCAGCCATTTTCCTGGAGGAAAGCACATGCACACACCATCTCTAATGCACGATGTGTCTCAAAAAGTAAAATTGTATTTTCAGCCATGGCAAAAAGCACTTTCGGGGCAGAGACCATTTCTATTCTGAAAATGCTTGTGGGAGAAAACATTACCCCTCCACATAAACTGCAGCTGCTAATTCCTTTAAAATAATATAAACTCAATCAGTTCAATCATGCATTGAAGACGATTGTCTCATCTGGCCCTAAGCAAATGAAGAATAGCGTAAGGAGCTCACAGTGGGACACACCGCCACATGACCCACCTAGCATGCAGGCTCTACCTGCACACGTGCCTGCTGTCCAAGTAGAAATGGACATTTGAGGAGTAAAGGTCAGAACTGCAGAGGTATGCCTGCCCTTTCTAGCCCAGTAAAACATCAGAATGGATTTTGGACTTTAGCTTACACAAATCTCTCTCTCTCTCTCTCTCTCTCTCTCTGCCTACTACTAATGAATTTCACAGCATTGCACTGAGCTATTCATTGTTGAAAGTCACGTGATGCAACCCCAGACTTCCGATAAGGTTTCAAATGCCCATTAATTTAATCTGAAACAGAATCCCAGCGCTAGCTTATTCAAGATGCTTACTCAGAGGAAGTTTGGCTTATTGAGAGAGCTCAAGTTTAAAGGTTTTCCTCCCTGCCGCCTCTTAAAACAAATCGTAGCCGGGTGAATGTTGTAAGGTTCTGTTCCTCAAAGTGCCACTGGATTATTTAAGAAAAGTGCAAAAGAAGAAGACAAAGAGAGTTGTCAGCAGGTGTGCTGATAAAATGGTTCTCCACTAGGAATTCCCACAGTCAATTTTAATACAGAACTGTGGATGGAATATGTCTCAGATTGACTCTCTGAAGCTAAGATCTGAGCCTCAGAGTCTTGGCTACCCCAAATAAGCTGTTCTGGACATATTCTGTTCTAGGAAGAAAAATGGAATAGGAATATGATAACCATTAAAATGGTCGTAACAATAAAATCCTTGTTTTTTTGGTATAGCCATTCTTACGTCACACAGTGAATGATCCTCATCCCTCTTCTCTCTCCACACACATCATCTCACATACAAGGGATGCCTGAAGACCTTCTCAAAAAAGCAAGGCTCGGCATGCTGTCTGATGGGAAACATGGAACCGAGCTGAGCAGACTCACACGGAAACAACCCTAAGAACAGTAAACAGCAAAAAGTGGCCACACAGCCCATCTGTGCCTTCACTCCTCATGCCTTTAACTTAGTGGCCAAAGAGGAACATACATGGAGTAGATGTCCAAGCAATATAAAAGGTGCCCAAGCCTTCTGACATGACCTTTTCAGGTAGAAGGCATAGTCAGGTAGGCTCTGGCGCAGCATTACCGTTTTGGCCATCACATTAAAATCAAAAAGTCAAGAGGTCTAAATGTTGCAAACTATCACAACAATATCCGGGACTCTAAACACTGATATCTAGCTATCCCCTTGTTCATCCTACTTAAGTAGACTCACTCAAATGTAAGGAACTTCAGTGAGACATAACTAACTCGTCATGACTAGTCAAAACCAGGGCTTTTTTGTCATAGAACGCAGTGGAATGGCGTTCCGGCACTGTTTTTTGAGGGGCGTAGCAGGTTCATTAACATAGTGCCTGCGGGCTGCTTGTGTGTCCGTGCTCATGGTGAGGGTGCGGTTCGGCTTGGGATGCTGCTCGGCTGAGTGCTTACTGCCGGCGGCGACCATTATGTTTATGTGTGTGTAGAGTGACTGACCCCAAGAGGTGAGTTCTGGCACGTTTTTTTTTTTTTTACAAAAAAAGCACTGGTCACAACTAACTTAAGTTTCATTCATTTCAATAAGTCTGCTCTAAATATGCCAACAAGGTATACAGCCCCTTATTTCCACACACTAATATGTGCAGTACCAGAGACTGTGGGCACATTAGAAACATGCAACATCCACATCAGGTAAAACTTGGGTTAGTCTCCCAAGTGCCACGAGATCATGCTTGTTTCTACCATTCCTGTTTATTTTGAAATGTCGTTTTTCTCAGCCTCAGACAGTATACAAATATTTATTTGCAGGGTAAGAATGCAAGGAAAGCTGTGCTGGTACAGACTGCTTAGTGCTGTGTTTTGCTCCCATAGTCACAGAATCATAGAATAATACTCGCAGAGCTGAAAGGGGTCAAGAAGGCCATCTGGTCCAATCTTTTGCTCAGTGGAGGACTCCAAGTCAAAGTGCTCCTGACTTCCTGTAACCTGAACCCATTATTGTAGTTCCTCTACTCTGGAATGATTGTAGAGTTCCTGGACCTCTTCTGTGTGATCAACTTTCAAGAGCCTGAAGAGTGCTATCATATCTCCCTTCAGTCTTCTCTTCTCAAGGCTAACCATACCCATTTCTTTCAGCCTCTCTGCATAGTATTTTGTTTCCAGTCCCCTGATCATCTTTGTTGCCTTCCTCTGAACCTTTTCCAGTTTGCCTGCATCTTTCTTAATGTGCCCAGAACTAGACACGTTACTCAAGATGCGGCTTAACCAATGCTGAGTAGGAGGAAACTCATACTTCACATGATATGGAAGGGATGCTTCTATGCATTTGCCCTTTCTGCAGCCATATCATATTATTGACTAGCTTGTGATCTGCAAGAATTCCAAGAACTTTCTCACTTGTAGTATTGTAGAGCCATCTCCATCTTTTATGATGCATTTGGAACAATGGGAAGCTGGCAAGCAAGACATGAACCCCATTTTAGTATTTTTTTCTGCAGCAACTAGTATATACAGGGAAACTGCCATACTGCTTCTGATACTGGAGGTAAGGTATAACCATTATAACTGGTAGCCATTGATGCCTTAATTCTCCACTGATTTGCCTCATGTACTTTTTAGGGCATCCAACTTGGAGGATGCCAACAAGGCATCACTACATCCTGTGGAATCCTTGGATCAACAGGAACACTTTGCTCCTGGCCAGTGCCATGCCATGTACCCTTTCTCAGGTAAAGCCATGACTGTAGAAATGTAGGGTGTTCAGTCCTATATTCTACTTGCACCTGTTTTCTCTGTCCCCTTCAATGAAGTTATGAAAGTGCCTGGACCGGTTTCTGCTCCAGTCCCATTAGCCCAGGGAATCGATTGCATTCACTCCTTTTAACAAGGTACACAAGTGTCAATATGCACCAGAACAGCCTTCCCAGTGTGGTGCCTTCCAGATGTGGTGGATCACAGATGGAGCATACTGGCCATCACATCTGGAGAACACCAAATTGGGGAAGGTTGCACTAGACTATTCACTTACTACTTCCTTTCTTGTGCATGCTTTTCATAATTTGGCAACAGTTCCGGAACTGCTTCAGATGAGCACTATGCACTGTCCACTCACAGCAGTCACTAAACTGGATGCCAGAAAATGGATAGTCATGGTATGCTGGTTCCTTGATTAGATGGTTGTTCACACTTCTGCCAGGTACGGTGTAACTTGTTCTAAAAACCTGGAAAAGCAGCTTGGCCAGAGTCTTTGTGCTGCTGCACAACCTCATGTGCAAGCAGCACATCTAGTTAAACATGGGAACAAGGTTTGGTCCTCCCCCCGTCCCCCCCCCCTCAACACATATGACTTTGAATGCCAACTTGGTCTTCACATGGACAACCTTGGAGTGTGTGTGTGGAAATGACTGCAGAATTAGGCCTCACATGGGACTGGGACAGTGGAGCGTAGCTCAGTGACAAAGCACACGCTTTGAATACAGAAGTTCCCACTGGTCTTGGACTATCATTCTCATCATCCTTGCCTACTGACCATGCAGGTTGAAGCTGATAGGAGGTTTAGCCAAAACATATGGAGGGAAGGCTAAAGTAGCTAATACTGAGATGGACAGAGAAATTCTGACCTGCTATAAGGCAGATTCCTGTGTTACTGTGATCATTCTAAAGATCCTGGAATCTCAAATGTGCTTTTTGCAAATGTTCTCATTAGTATTGGCCCAGAACTAGGAGACTCGCTGTCCATGGAGACTGGCCAAAGCGTATCTTCCAAAGTCTAAGTAGGCTGAGAGTATGTCTATGTCACACATCTCACTATACATTTTGAAATAATACTAAAGTAAATTAGAAACCAGGGGAGTGGATGCAGAACATAATACGGCTTTTAAGGATATACTACCTCATAATCCTGCTTAACTTTTCGTATACACGGATTTATATTTTATGGAGGACTGAGGACTATCTTTTTTTAAAAAAGAGCCCTCCCTTCCAAAGTGGGTCAGCCGTAGCAGAAGAATGGCCATGTGTCCTCTATTACAGTTCTTTATTTGAAAGGTTACTGGAGAAGAGTCTCAAGGGCTGTCCACTCCAATTCTGGTTGAAAGCTAAAGAACAGTGAGGACAGTTGAGCATCATCTCAGAGTACATAAAAATCAGCAGCAGGGCATGTTGGCTCTAACTCTCGGGCTCCTAATCATGCCATCCGATGGCCATCTTAGGATGGCATTCTTGGTTGGAGAGGTGGCAATGCAACACTAGCATGACCGGGACAGCAGAAGCTGCTTTGTGTCAGGTCAGCAGACAGGCCTTCTGAGCACAGTCGTGTCTGCTCTGACTGGCAGCAGCACCTGAGGGCCTCCGGCAGAGGCCCTTCCCACCTGTTTCTTCTAACTACAGATGCCAGGGACTGAATCTGGAACCTTCCACACACAAAAGACACGCTCTGCTACTGGCCTGAGCCACTTCCTCTGGTGATGGGCTTGCTAGGTCAAAAGTAGCATCCTGAATTGCAATTGCAAAGCAAGCAGGGCGCTGCAGAGACACCAAGACTGACAATATTGGCACAGATGGAGCGAGGAGCCAAGTGGCTCTCAGGCAGCTGCCCGTGTTTCTGAGGCAGAGCTAAAGTGTGCCTCTGAGACGTTTGAAAAATTGGAGGGGCGGAAGTGTTTCCTCTTTGATTTCTTCCCCAAATCTTAGCACAGATGTCTCAGAAGAGCTGACACAAGCAGATCGTTAGCAGATGAGAGCAAAGTCATGCACTACCAGTGGTGAATACAGTACACCCACTGGGGTTTCTTGATGGAAACCAAGTGATATTATCCCATTATACCTTAATCACTTGAAGAAAGGCATCATTTTCCTTCCCTCATTTCAACGGTCATTATCCTTTGGAGGGTAGGAATGGTTTAATCTTTTAACTACTTACCATAACATTAGGGCTCAAGCAAACAGGAACTGATCTCAGGCACAAGAATCCAGAAGTCATCAGAGGATGGAGGCCTCCTTTCCTTTCCTTTCCTTTCCTTTCCTTTCCTTTCCTTTCCTTTCCTGAAACCAACAAGTTTAAAAAGGTGTATCACAGAATGAATAAATCCTCCAAGAGGGAGGGCTTCTGGCAAGCCAAGTCAATATTAATTAGGATTGATATACAGTCAGGGCTTAGAGTGGAATGCAATATGGATCACATCAATACCTGAGGCTACTATCTGCAACATGAAGGAAATGAAGAACTGTATTACTCTAGGGGGACAAAATGAAAAAAGTAATTACTCGGAAGGCAAAATGGTTCCTCTCCTCCTCTGTCAGTTTTAAGAGGGTGCCAAGTTCCTGCAGGCCAAATTCTAAACTTATATTTGACACAGTTTTGATTGTACTGTGTATATTCGAGGTGGAGAGAATAATATGTCCAGAGTGAAAGTACCTTAACTTTAGTCATCATTATAAGTTGCAGGTATGTCTTGTCTTGCTAGTAAAAGAAAGAGGAAAGGCAACTTATGGACACTACTAATTCACACAAGAGCAGACCAGATGCATCCTTACAGTTATTCTTCCTAAAGAACCACCCTAAAGTCAATGGGATAGTTACAAAAGTTGCCAGCCAACATGGGGTCAATCCACACACTACATCTTAAGTATCTTGAGAAATGAGGTGACCCATCCAAGCTCCTCATTAAACTGGTTCTCCATGTGCATAGCTCAGAAGGTGCCCTTGCACTTTGCAGAGATGTCAGAGAGAAAGGGAGAGCTTCCTTGTTTCCCAGAATAACATGCATCGGGGTAGAGGCAGGAATTCAGAAGTCATAGGAAGCTGCCTTATCCTGGATCCGACCATTGATTCATTTGGTCCAGTATTGCAGACACTGTCTGCAGTCCTGACCCACAGAAGGCAACATGGGTCAGTGTTGTGCCTGGCAGTCAACTGTACGGCACAACCCTCCTACCCTTCCCTCACCCCCAGCCTCCAGTAACTTATGGACTCCCTCCTGGTTCTACAGCATGGACATCATGAGGAGTATCTCAAAGGTGAGAAGAACCCGTTAGTGTTTTCAGTGGCTGCATGTCCAGAGTGTTTCATGATGTTCTTTTAGTCTATGCATAAGGGATACTAAGACGTTATTTCAATATATACAAATATAAATAATGAACAAAAACAGCCATGTTGATCCATAAAAGAAAAAAAACTTCTTTATTAGGATCACCCAGCAAGCCATAAAAATATGTAAACTATCCAGCTCTCCAGAACTCTTCATCAGACTTGGTAGTTGAAACAGTGGGCAGCTGGAAAACAAACTGAAGAACCCGAAATTGTGGCCAAATGGCACATAGCCCTAGAAAAAGAGACCTCATGGCTGTACCATCTGGCCACATTCTTGGACGTTCATGTCTTATTCCCAGATTTTGGTACTACCTTCCTTGATAACGAGTTCTGAAGAATGTGAAAGCTTGTACGTTTGTCAAGAATTTTGGTTGGTAACAAGAAAAGGTTTGATCAACAGTGTAACACAAAGGGGGACTGGGATTAATTATCTGCATATCAAGAAAGGGAGCTGAATTTGAAAAGCAGTGGCTTGCTGTGAAATATGGAAAGTGGATGGGGAAACCAACTGCACAATCGCCGTTTGTTTAAGCCATGGTAGGTTGCAGTGTGTGCTAGTGGCCACTTTGACCAGTTAAGCCCTGGTGGGAGGGTTTACATTTGTGTGTGTGTGTGTGTGTGTGTTTGTGTGCGTGCTTTCTGAACCATGGCACCAGGGATTGTTTGACAGCTAACAACACCAAATAGCACATGGTTCGCTGTTGGGCTCTTTCATGATTGTTTAGCCTGCAAACATTCCCTGCTGCCAGGATTCGGATGACATGAGAAACCATTCCAACTAAATGGGGCTAAATGTTTAAAATGGCTCCCAGCACATATACAACTCACAATGGACTAAATAAACCACAGGGAGCTGTGGCGATCAGGCGAACCAGCTGATTGAATCAGGCGATCACCAATCAAACCAGGTGATTGATTCATCAGCAGTAACTGCTAACTGGAGCTAAAGCAGTGTTATATACACGCACAGAAATGCTGCCCACCCCGTCCACATGCACACACACACACACACACACGCATGCACACACAAAATGGAGACACATGCTTGTTTTTAAGAAAGTGATATGAAAGAGGCTTCACTCCTAGTACTGTATATAGTATCATTTACCAGAGAAAAAAATTGGAATGATAATATGAATAATTATATCAACAAAAATATTCATATTGCAAATCACTCAGCTCTGTTAAAAACCCTATTGTATGCAAAACCAAAATATCTGAATTCATGTTTAACCATGAAACTTGATTCTCTTGATGGTTGCGAACAATGGAAAGCTGCACATCACCCACTGAAATTCATATTTTGTTGCCCAAACCTGCAGGAGATCATCATTTTATTGGATAATCATTTGGACTTTATGATTAAAACTATGGGGAATTCTGTTACACTTGGAAACTGTAGTTGGCCAGAACAGCATGCAGTTCATTGTTCTCACTCTTTCTGCTAGTTACCCTGATTGTTCCTGCATTGCTCTCTTGTAATTCCAAATCTTACATTCTCTGCCATTGAGCAGATGGGGGTTTAATTGCCCATTTTAAGAGGTACTTCAAGACTTTGCCAATTAAGCTTCCCTAAGGTTCTTTTTAAAAAATCTGAAAAACCTAACCTAAAATAAGTAATCAGAACACACACACACACACACACACCATGGCTTGGGGGGCAGCCCCAGTGTTGGAAAACATTTAAAGAAGATCCTTTAGGGAAAGAAACACAAGAGCAGACATACCACCCCCAAACTCCAATGAGGTCTGAGCGCAGTGGGCCTGGAATACTGATTGCCGAGTGGGTGAAGCAGTCGCGGGCAAGGTAATGGAATGGAGCATCCCAGGAAAGGGCCTTGCTGCCTGGCTGGCACTCTTTGAAGAAACACTATACACTACCTAATTTTGTCACAGCTCTGTTTCAATGATATCATTTAACCAATAATCCAACTGAAATGGGAAGTATTTAATAAGGGACACAGAAAGTGAACCGTTTCATGATAATGTCATATGATGATTTCTGCATCCAAGAGTTGATTGTGTGTATATGTAATGGGAAAAGAGTATGTTGTGTGTTCCGAATAGCCTTTTGATTCTCTTTATCTGTTGCTGCAGGCATTCATTTCCATCTTCTGTGGATTCCACTTTTAAAACAGGGCAATCCCTTCAGTGCTCTTCTGCAGCGTTTCCATACTTAATCAGAAGCTTTCAGGCATCTGCTTTCCAAGGGTAGAGTGGAGAGTTTCCATGGCTCCAATCAGCAAAATGCAGCCCTTCAGAGAATCTTGTGAACTCACCTTAGCAACAAACAACAGAAATGCTGGGGAATCCAAGCATGCCTCTGGAGACACGAGCAGGACTTGGAAAAAGCGGCTCCCGTTTGCCTCCATGTGAGTATTGGGAAGGAGCAATGTGGTCCCCTTCAGTTATTGGCACATGAAAAAAGGAAACATTCTCTTACCCAGTGCCTTTCAAGGCAGGTCCTGAACGTGCTTAGGGATACAGAGAACATAAGCAGAAGAGAGCATTGCTTCACCAAGCAACGTTTATTGATTTAGGCAGGAGCATCAGCTACTTCATCCCATCGGTTTGGTTGTTCCTGTGTTGAATCTTTCGTTCATTTGCCAGAGAAACCAGGGAGGGATCCTGAGACGTCCTGCATGCAGCACAGAAGCAGGCCACAACGCTATGTACGGTCCTTCCCAGATGAGGTCCCTTTTGGAATCAGGGAGGCTTTCTCTGTGTTAAAGGTGCACAATGCAACACCCCTCGCCAGGTTTCCTGAGTAAATGAGGGACA
This sequence comes from Varanus komodoensis, assembly GCF_004798865.1. Classification (NCBI taxonomy): domain Eukaryota; kingdom Metazoa; phylum Chordata; class Lepidosauria; order Squamata; family Varanidae; genus Varanus; species Varanus komodoensis. Next base: position 34,317,770 of record NW_025335269.1, read on the forward strand.
GAAGCAGAAGGCACTTGGTTAGGGATGCCCTGAGACTGAGAGGCCCGGCTTTTTGGAGCTTGACAGAGTTCCTACCTGCTTCAAATCTGATGACTAAAAGTGGGCCAAGTTGGGGGTTATTCCCATGCACTTCCACCTCTAAGTCAGGCCATAGTTTGCACCTTTACAACAATTAAGGAAATGGGCATAACTTTAGGCAACTGTGCAGACCAGCACCTGTGGCCATCTGCCATTTGTGCAAACTGTTGAAGATCACATGCTTTTGGAGAGCCAACTTGCTCAAACTTGCAGATTTTGCACACATTTCCTTACCATTTTTTAAAATGTGCAAACCTTAGAGATAGAAGTGGGCTCCCCTCACACCTCAGCAAACTGGCACAAGCACAGGGGTGGAGACCCAGCATCTGGGAAGCCAAATCGTTGAAATCCACCCGATTTTCTCCCCCACGCTATGGATGGGGATATTTTGGAGGGCTTTCATTCATAGGTTTGCCTTAAGTCACAGACATAGCAACACCGACTCAACAGCACTGGATTCCTCACACATCCCCACTTTGTGTGCTATTGTTGAAGAAGTCAGCACAGATGCCCCTGCAGGAGCCCCATGTGCAGAGCAATGGGATTTGAGCAGCAACCCACACTTTTCTTTCTTTCTTTCTTTCTTTCTTTCTTTCTTTCTTTCTTTCTTTCTTTCTTAAAAGCTTTTCTATCCCGCCCCCTACAGAACATATCGGGACAGCTTACAACATCTTAGGATGGCTTACACTACCCAGATATTCACTGGGCCCAGCTCACATCAACACTGGGCTATATGATTGTGCAAGACTCACTCACTTCCAACAACAACGTGAATATGATGAGCTTCCGGTCTTCCATGTGGAAAGCAAAAACACATGTTCAGGTGAGGGTCCATGACACAGCACACAGCACCAAGAAGCAAAGGCCAAATGAGCTGGGAGAGTGCCAGGGAAACGGTTTCCTTTCCCTCTAACCTGCTGGCAAATAGAAAGGTTGCTGAAAGAAGGACACTGTGGAAAGGATTTGAGAGCTCTGGGGATGCCATGATGACCTTGCCAGAATTGAGGCAACCAGTGGCTTCTTGTGATAGCCGAGGAGATTGACACGGCTTATTTCCCCTTTGCATAGAGGCTCGGACCCACACCTTTCTCCCCACATTAGGAAAGCACGCTTCTGCAGCTTTCCCTGGACACCTGTGGGTATTGTGGAAAAGATGGGAAATGACCCAACTGCCCTCTGCTTTCTGCAGATGTAGGGACCCCTCAGCCTCTCCTACTCTGCCACCCACCCCACTGAAACACTCGGATGCCTCCTGCCACAAGTCTGCGCATTCTCCTTTGAGCTCTTTCTGGGCTTTTGAAACAACCATCCTGATAATGGAGCTTGCTTTGCTGGTGCAGCAACGACAGCCATTCTTAAATGCTTTCTTCTCATGACTATCAGGCAGTCCTCAACTAGTCCCAATACAGACGAAACCCCAAATCAGTGTCTGGGAGCCCTGAACTTGGTAACCACACAGACCACAATCAGACAAAGAGTGGCTGTGAGTCACTGCGCAACAACAAGATACTTCAAAGCAAGCATTCGTAGCATTGCTAAACACCCCCACTGCACACACAGACACACACACAAATCATCTTACCCTTGAATAAACCGTAAGTGTCTCCAGGACAGCAGTGCCTGCCTGAAGTCAAACGCAAATGAAGTGCAACTCTGACATGTACCACTCAGTGTAAACAGACTGGGGAGAGAAAAGCCAGATCGGCGCATGGAAATCAGCAATCAAGCAGGATAATGAAGGAACGTACTCAAGTGCCAAGTCTCCAAGAGGATAACTCTAGGCAAATTATTTGTCAAAGATATACATCCACGTTCCGCTCACAGTAAGACAGGCAGATCTTTTGACACAGTGATGCATTGTGCAATGAAGAGAATAGCTGTTGTTAAGAGCAATTATGGCAAATAACTCCAGTGGGGATAAATGTCTGCTCAGCCTTGATGTCTGTCTTGTTTATGAATTTATTGGATAGCATTACTGCTCTTATACAAAACAAACATGTCTGCAGCTTCAAAAGGCAATGGTTATTCTTTCCGTTTATCCAAAAGGAATTTAAAAATGGTTTGCAAGGAAAGACAAGAGAGATTAAATCAACAGGCATCTATCAGCCCTTGCGGGGCTCAAAGGATGCATACACCAAGATAAGCAAAACCTTATGTGCTTCCCTGGCACTTATAGGAATTCCAAAAGTGGATTCACACACTCTCTGAACAGAGAAAATCCCATGTGCATGGTGGGGAAATGGGCCAATGCATGGTGCTATGTGCCTATATAATGTGATGGATGTATGCACATATGTCCTTTTCATATAGTTCTTTCCTCTAAAACACATGTCTGAAGTGTAAGTACACTATCCACAAGATACGCTTTTGTTTGGGGGGAAACACGGTCATAGTCCCAGGAACACACCAGACTCATTGGGTTCTGCATACACATATGCATGAACAAAGTACAGGATTCCTAAAACAGCTGTAGTGCCACTGGGGACAATAAAAATGTCATTTTCCTAGGGCACCTGACTTCTGTTCTAATGACTGGGGCCCTAGGACAACGGTCTGCTCTTGCTGCTTACTGTCTCTGTAGGAATGAAGCCTTACAATCAGAAAACATTTCAATCATTTCAAATGCGGGCATAATATACTGCAGAGAGCAGAGAGGGTGGCAATGTTCCTAAAGAGGCACACTTCCTATTCCTAGGGTCATAAATTCATATCATCTTTCTTGTAAATCTCTTACCCTGCCCCAAAATGCTATGGTTGGGGCTTCTTTTTTTACCTAAGAAAACAAGGCCTGGTAACCTTTAGGAGAGATTGTCTTTACAAAGTAAGAAGATATAATCTAGTTGCACATTTTGTGCCAGATAGATATGCAATTTGAGGAAAACTATACCAGTGATACTGACATGCCACTATCCCTGAAAATTAGATAGGCTTCTAGGAGAGTTGCACTATGGAAACACGATGTATTGGAACACGCAGGATTCCTAAGGGAAATTCTTTTAAAGAAGATGTTAGAATAGATCTTGGAGAAAAGTGGTAGGAAAGCTCTAGAGAAGGTTAAAAAGAAGAAAGAAATTTCACCAACCTGAAGCATCAATTAGGATGTCCATAGCTCAGAAAAACTCCCTGAAGATGTATCCGTGCAAGCAGATTATTGCAGAAAAGAAACGCTGTGATCCATGCTTCAGCTGTACGAACAGAAAAGAAACTGAAGTTCGGTTGCTTTATGTACTGTCGGATAGAAAGAGAGATGGACAGATGGACATTGCTCAAAGCAGAAAATGGAAAACTTGGAAAATAAACAGTTGTCACACATTCCGAGAGGTTTAAAATGTACCTCCATCATATTCTAATGAAACAAATGTAACTAAACTACTTGTCTCCAACTTTGGGATTTTATCTGGCCCTTTGTGGATAGCTTTTGTTCTGGTCACTTGAATTTCAAATGCTTCAAAGTGTTTGCCTCTCAGTGAGTCTCCCTCAATAAATGTTATTTGTGACTAAGAAAAAACAGGAGGGGTTGCTATTCAAGCAAACCAGAACGTCTTGAAATGAAAAGGAGTTGCTTCTTTGGAACTGCAGAAACAGGAGAATGGCTGCTGGACTTCCCAGCTATCACCACAGCCAGGCGAGCTATGGGGATGCCTTCAAATTCGGCTGGTGCAGAGGTTTGTTGTGAGGCATGAACCAATCCTGAAGCATCCCCACCCTGAACTGAATAAAGTACTGCTGGGCTTCCCCATGGTATGTTTGCTTTGTGTGCCTCCACCTGCCTCCCAGATGTGTGACTTTTGTAATGCTCCATCGGGAAACACTCGGCCAAGAGGCAAGGGGCCTTCTCAGGGTCTTCTTTCAGCCCCCCAAATAAAACCAATGCCTTGTCCTCCCCTATTCTCAGTCCAGTCCTAGACCGACTGATCCCTTTGTGCTATTCTTGGGCTGAATCCATTCTGCTGGTGTCATTCCAAACCAGGTGAGGGAGATTCCCCTGCATACACACTGCAGCCTGCAGTGCACACCTAAATCTGCTCTGGAAGTCCGGGAAATCCCTCAGAGCAGATTTGGGATGATGCAGAAGCCAGCGAGGGGAAGCAGAGGGAGAAAGCATCCCACCATGCCCCCAGCTTCTGCTAGGGTAACTCTAGATTGAACCTTTCCTTTAGAAGTTTAGATCTACCCTGGCATTTAGGCAGCCAGGGCTCTTTCTTGCCTATTCTTTGGGCAACTTAGCATGCCATCGCACAGCTCCACAATTAGCCCAGCTTTCATGAAGCTGTAAGGCACATTCCTTATGATTCCTCCCCAGCACATCCTTCCCACTCTATGCCACCGCCTATCCCACCTTTCCACAGCCAGATTCTCTCTCTCCCGTCAGCTCAAGCCACCGTGCCACCTTGTCTGCCCAGAGGAATCCATGTTGCCTCGTACACCCAGGGAGACTTAGACGGCCACCCTGAGAGAAGCACCACTGAGTCCAGAGTCACCCCACAAGGCCCTGCAGCCCTGCCCTTACAGCAAGTGCACTGCTTGCAGTCCATGGGCCCGGAGTCTGATGGCACGTGCCAGGCCAGAGAACTTGCGTGTGGTGGAGCCTGTTCCCAGGGTCCCAAGTCCAATGCAACCCCTTCCTCAGCCATTCCTAACGTATTTTAAGCCCCTCGCTTGCCTCTTCCTCCATTCCCTTACATCCCTGTGTGTTCATTATTCAAATATTATGCGTTCATGGAGAACCACCTCTCATGAAAAAGGCTCCTCATTTTAGTTTCCGTTTTTGTAACCAAGTTGTGTTAGCAAAAGGGTCCCCCAGGAAAGTCTAAGTCTCTGGCCAGCCTCCCCAAGAGAACCAGAAGATGCTGTATCAGGACTTCTAGCATTTCACTGGTGCAGTGGAGGTTGAGTTCTGTCCCTGAAACTGACTCAATGCAGCCAATATTTAAAGCAGGTCATAGATTAATGAGACAATGTTGCTTTGGATGTTGAAACATATTTGTAGATGCATCTGTTCCTTTTCTTCTGTCCAAAATTAGTAGGATCCTACATGGCAATGCCAAAACCATTCTCCAAAATTTTGAAATTGATCACATTCAGCTCTGAAGGAAAGAAAGAAAACCACAAGAAAGCACTGTTCAAAGGTCCGTGCTTCGCTATGCCAGTTAATTTTATATTTATGTTTTCCTTTAAGAAAACAGAAGTGACATCTATTGCTGATTGCTTTATATTAAACCATTTCCTCCGCTAAACAGCTGCCTGCTTGAAGCAAGCACAAGACTGCTGCATATTTTGTAAGCACTTATAAGAACGCCAGAACAAATTATACGAATACTCCCTGAGGCTGGTTTGTTATTGCTAATGTATAACACGACCCTTTCCAGGGAATACATGCAATAGCACATAGTGTCCACCTGTCAAAGTCAGTGCTGGATATGTGTACCACTGTCTTGGAAATATGCAGCAAGATTTTGCTCGGTGAAGTGAAAATCATTCTAACTTTTTGGGGGTGCCGGTGCCAGGCTTCTGAAAGCCCTTGGGCAAGAAACTCTCCATAGGCCTGCTCACTTGCACACTTACTCACTGACTCGCTTGCTTGCTTGGCAAGCAGAAAGCCAATGAGTAAGAAGGCAGTGACCTTCTCTGCTTCTCCTTCTACTACTGACATTGGTAGAAGCTGGATTATTAATTGCAGTCCACTTTCAGAACTAAACCACAGAACACCACATCCTACGTAGATCTGTATGAAAGCAGAAATGTTGCTTGTTTGTTCATAAAGTTTGCATTGAAAACCTGCCTCTCGAGATGCCAGGCTGCATCAAACATGCAAAATGGCTGTAATATGATGTGGAAGCTGGAAGAGACTTGATAACATGCACTTGACTTTCTTGCACACATTTTGTCATGTGTGGAAATCTGTGCACGCGACACAAACTTTTTCTAGGCAGAAATCCATTCTGCCCATGTAGAATTTACATTTTGTGTGTGATGATTTAAAACCCTGGAGAAAACCCTCTAATGTTTCAAGCCCACACATGCTTACCTGGAGGAAGTTCAGTGGGGTTTATTTCTTAACAGACATGCACAGAATTATGCTATTAAACTGACTCCTCCAATCATTAACATTTCTGCCAAATTATTTGCCTGCATCAAAAAGTTCCTCCAGGTATCTGAGCTGTTTCATTAAAAGTGGATATATCAGATGACATATTTCTTTATGGAATTAAATGTGTTATCAGATCTGGACAGCATTATTTCCATATTTATGCTTATGTCCGTATTTGGCAGCAATGAATGGTTTATCAATGTTGCTGGTTTCTTCATTCATTGCCTAGAAGTGTTAATTTATCTGAAATTTTTTCCCTTCTTTTGGAACACTGCGGCCTGACAAAACAAGTGCATCTTTCCATTCAGGTCAGCCCACACCATTAATAAACTTGGCAACTGATACAGGAAATCACACCATTTTTCTTTGTCTCCCAGGAAGTTTTTTGCACATGAAACCACAACTGCCTCTGTTACACAAGGTGCTTTGAAAATACTAGTCTGGCTAGAGGTTGTACGCGTTATAAAAGAACATATCCTATTAAATAATTCATTATATTTCCATATTTTGATTTTTATTTGTCAATTAAACATAGTCTGTTTAAAGCAGGGCTGAACAACGTCTGACTGACCAGATGTTTTGCCAATAACTCCCACCAGCCCAAGTCAGCATAGCCATCTGTAGGGGATAATGGGAGTTATAGGCCAAGCAACTAGAGGTTCAAAAGTGGATCCTTTCTGTTTAAAGAAACCCTGAAAATCCAAAAAGAAACTATACATGCTGCCTTGTGCCTGCTACTGACTAAATGGCTGAATTTTACATTTTTTTCTCCATACTAAATATGTGAACAGCTGTGCTTTAAAGATTAGTTTTTACAGTACAATCTCTCCCCAACTTATAATTGTGTTATATTATATTCCAATATGTACCTTGTTGTACCTCCCACTCCAACATGCACAAACGTATTGTGCAGATCTTAAAACATACCAAGATAAATCAGCAAAGCAAAGGTTATAGGAGCACATGTTAAAGAGATAAATTACACTTAATACTTTAGTTTGGCATTCCAAAAGCTCCTAAACCATTTCCATTTGTCTTCAAGCTTGTTACTTCATTGTCATTCCTTTACATGAATGTACCATGTAATTTTATTTGTGACAGTAAGATCCTGCTGTTTGATACAAACATGCTTTCGACACAGGGCATCTTCCGTTTCACAATATTTTATTTATTATTTATTTATTAAAACATTTCTATGCCGCCCCTTGCTGAAGCCTCGGGGCGGCTCACAACATTGAATAAAATACACAATAAATTAAAACAATAACAATTAAAATATATACAGTAGAATAAAATAAGCCGCCCTGGCCAAATAAAATTCAATAATATTAACATTTAAAATGCTGCTTAAATAAAAAGGTCTTCGCCTGGCGCTAAAAAACAAATAACGACGGCGCCAGGCGGACCTCTCTGGGGAGCGCATTCCATAACTTAGGCGCCACCGCTGAGAAAGCCCTCCTCCGAGTAACCACCCTCCTAATTTCCTTCAGCGAGGGCTCCCGGAGGAGGGCCTCTCCCACTGATCTCAGGGGGCCACTGGGCATATATGGACGTAAGCACTAATATTTTTCAACTTAGCTGCCACTACCCTAAGAAATGCAGACTTAGCTACAGCTTCTCCATCCCCTTTTTACATCAAAATTTATCCTTTCAGATGAGTGAATGAACATTATTTGGAACCTAAATGTAAACAAATGGTAATATGTTGTACCCGCTGTAATCCGTGGCCCATTTTTTTGCTTTTCTATAAGCACACCAACAGTGCTTAAAAAAAACCCTTTCCTGTCCGGACTTCTAGCATATTTCGCTGCGGTTAGAATGGAACTTTGGTTGTCTCCACATCTTCCTGTCCTTGCTACCCTCCATTTGCCCTGCATGCTATCTTTGCTCAAGGGTGCTGCTAAAACTCTTGGTATCACTCCTGTTTTAGAGTATTTACAACCAAAGGGGGCATCACCACGACTCCCACAAGCCCCAGCCAGTATACTGACAGCTGTCTGAAATACTGGGAGTGGTAGCCCAAAACATCTGGAAGGGATGAGGTCCAGGGCGGCTGGTCTACAGATGTCAATCCCACTGACCAGAACGTATAGCCGTTCTCTCCCAGTACTGCGCAAACTTCTGTGTGTCTATCTGTGTGAGCATTTCATTGCTCAGGTTTATTTCTACATGAAGTGGCAACTTAGCTTTTAGACTTTCCCCTTTTGTTCTGGCCTATTTCCCACCCTCCAGTTTATAATAAAAATGGATATATTGATGATGCCGAATATAATTTTTCTTCAGTATTATATTTACGGTCTCAGAGGTGCCGGAAGTGTTATGCCTGATCTTATCCATTCCAAGAAAGCAAAGATATTAAACTATAAAGAGAGAGGAAAGTCTAGTTTAGTCTAGAACAACAAATGAGTGTACCGCCTAGTAAACAAACAAACCACAGAATGTAATTTATCTAGACACGGAGGGTGTTAACAATTGTGCTTTTAAGCATCGCTTTCAACTACCAGTACAGTCTTCACTTCAGACAGCACCCCTTATACACAATATTTATTTTGCTTTTCTGATGAGTAGGGGAAGAAAATTGGGGAAGTCACATCCTAAGAGGTTTAGTAAAGATTGGCACATTGCCAGCACAGAATCTCTGGCATGGGATGATTAATTAGTACTATGAAGGCACTTTGAAGATAAAATGTACAGTGAACACTCTCAAAAACTATTATATGTAAAACTGCAAAAAACCAAAACTAGCTAATGACTCTCGGAAATTTCAGTAGCACTCTCAGCAGAAATTAAAGTGTAGGCTTGTTGATGGTAGATAATATTCATTTTTGTATATTGCTTTTCCTTTCATTTGTCTCTAAGAATCCAAAGCTGAAATGTGGTGAAATCATTAGCAGCACTATACTGAATTATTATATATAAGCACCCACCATAACTAGTTTAACCCTAGAGACTAAAGAAAATAAAAAGTTCAAATAGAGAAATCTCACTGTCTAAACCATGTTTGAAGGTCAGCACTGACTTCCAAGTTTCCTGGTTTTAATGTTTGAGGAAGTATCACCACGGACAAGAGCTCAGAGTTCTCCAGCCAGGGCTGGTGTTGCTCAAAAGGCTGTCTGGGTTCCACACAGTTTGCTGGCTTCTCTGGGAATCAGGCGCTGGCGACAGTGTGCCAGACCTAGAAGTCAGGAGACAAAACCCAGAATGCAAACACGTTGGGAAAGATTTTGACAGGCACTGGCCCTTATCTTCCATTGTCCAAAAGACAAGAAACTCAAGGGATATTTCTGTCTCCACATCTTTTGAGGCACTAGCATTCAAATATCGGAACAGTGCTAAAAGGGCAAGTGGTTCCCACATTTTTTAAAGCAGACATACGGAGAGATTGGGAATGTTGCTGCATGGCAGTAGAATCCAGCATCGAAGGGTACAATCTTGTCAATGCGCTTGCTGCCGAATGGTTGGGTTGCCCCCATTTTATGCCAGAAGGGCCATTCCTTTAAGAGTGCAGAGACAGAGGGTTGACTCACGTGGCAACCTAACCTTAGTGAAAAGAGTTTTGGCTCACAACAATCAGAGCACCTGGTTTTCATGGATCCCCATCCAGGGTAGATCTCTGCCTTGTATCCTATTCTGTTCCAGAGGGCCCTGTACCCCTCAGGAACAGCTTTGTGAGGGGCTTAACTAGGTAGAAAAATTTGATAGATATTAGCAGCTCTATCATGCATAAGTGCAAGTGCTCTTTACCGGGGAAAAGCCATCGCTGGACACCAGCGGAAGCAACCAAGCTTTGCCACTTGTAAAGCAGGCAAACTATTCTCTTCAAGCCCAGGGAAACTGTGAGAACTACACAGAATGTGCAATCTTTGGGTCTCTTTTAGTCATGGGCCTGTCAGTATAAAACAGTGACATGCAACCTCCTGCAGCCCTAGGGGCACTTGCAGCCTTGGCCTATACCAGCACTCAGTCTGGTTTCCAAAGCCCTCTGGAAAGGACACCTCGTCCCCTCCCTCCTAGGCCCCTGTGTGAGAAGCAAGTTGTGGGGGAAGAAAGGAAGAAAAGTGGGTGGAAGGGAAAAAAGGTGAGCTACCCACTTTTGGCCCTGGCCATAGCCCCACTCATGGCCCTTGTTGACTCCCAATCTATTGTCCATGGGAGAACACAGTCCTTGACAGGAAAAAAAAGTTGTCCCTCTCTGATCTAAAACATGGGCTGCGGCTGGCACTATGATCTTGTTCTGTGCTAAAGAAGGCAGGAGAACCTGAGGGACAGTGGAGCAACAGCAGAACTGTGACTCCATGAAGAGAGACGTGAAGATTATCCTTCTGACCCAGATTCTTTAAGCGAGGCCGTAGTTTCACACTTACTAGCAAAAAGGGTGGGGAAAGGAGATGACAAAGCTCCATGACAAGAAGCTTCACTATCTCAGCATCATGGACATTGATGCAGAACTACTCAACCTGCCTTTGAAAACATAGTCCTCTCAGCAGAGTTGGCCCAGAAATGAGCCTTCTGAACATATTTTCTCCCCAGTCAACATTCAATCCAGACAAGACGGTGGTCCTGTTGGTCGGCGGATCAGGCTTCAGGGATGGTGAATTGAACCTAGTCCTGAATGGGGTTGCACTCCCTCTTAGGGACAAGGTCCGCAGCTTGGGAGTGCTCCTCGACCCGGAGCTTTCACTGGAAGCTCAGGTGACAGCGGTGGCGAGGAGCACTTTCTTTCAGCTTCGGCTGATCCATCAGCTGTGCCCCTACCTGGAGTACGACTGCCTCGCGACAGTGACACATGCACTGGTGACTTCCCCACTTGACTTCTGTAACGCGCTCTACATGGGGCTGCCCTTGAAGATGGTCCGGATACTTCAATTGGTTCAAATAGAGCTGCCAGGCTGCTGACGGGGACTGGGCGTTATGTTCACATGACTCCAGTCCTCCGTCAGCTTCACTGGCTTCCCACTGAAGTCCGGGCCCAATTCAAGGTGTTGGTGATGACCTATAAAGCCCTTAACGGCTTGGGTCCTGGTTACCTGAAGGAGCGCTTACATCCATATATGCCCGCCCACCCCTTGAGATCTGTGGGAGAGGCCCTTCTCCGGGAACCCTCCGTGAAGGAAATTAGGAGGGTGAATACTCAGAGGAGGGCTTTCTCTGCGGTGGCGCCCAATCTATGGAATGCGCTTCCCAGAGAGGTCCACCTGGTGCCGTCGTTATTTGTTTTTCAGCACCAGGCAAAGACCTTTTTATTCAAATGTTATTTTAATTGTTAATATTATTTATTCATTTTATTCTTTGGCCGGGGC